>NC_134355.1:648376-815876 GCF_048569485.1 Anomaloglossus baeobatrachus | reverse complement strand
GTCTCTCCTCTCCCTCTCTCCTCTGGGGATTGTCGGAGGCCTGGGGGGTACGGCCGATGCTCCGGGGGTCTCTCCTCTCTCCCTCCCTCCTCTGGGGATTGTCAAAGGCCTGGGGGGCAGGGCCGATGCTCATGTGACGGGATCCTTCTCCCATATCACACAATCAACAGAGTGAGAGATAATGGAACAATCCAAAGAACATTTATTCAAAGCAAACAAACGGTCCATAACATAATCCATCATACAGAGGGTAAAATAGTTCAGTAAGCGCAAAATGTCCAGGTCTCTCTGGAGAGCCATAGCTACTGCCCCAGAGGATGACTCATCCTGCTTCTCTTGAAGTTCTCAAACAGACTGACCAATTTTTCAGGGAAGCAGAGAGTTTAGGTGGATCCCAGGCCCCCTCTCCCAGACCTAGGGACCTGAACACTACAGGGGGTGATTACTTACAGACCATACAATGTACACACAAGCAATACAGAGAATGGACAGTGAACCACACCTAAAATATGAACCTACACAACCCCCCATATTCCACCATCACACTCCGGGGGTCTCTCCTCTTTTCCTCCCCCCCCTCTGGGAATTGTCGGAGGCCTGGGGGGCACGGCTGATGCTCTGGGGGTCTCTCCCTCCCCTGTTAAGGTCTGGAGACTGCAAAAGATCTTTCAAAAAATCCCATAAAAAGGTTGTTGATGATACATGAGTAGCTGGACACTTAGCTGGCTGCAATCCACTGACTGCACAAACACAACTAGAAGTAGCGGTGGAGCGTTCCTAACAAACCTAGACGCCTCGTCACCTCCGGAGAACTAACCTCAAAGATGAAATGAGGAATCCGGACTTGCCTCAGAGCAGCCCCAAAGGAAAGTCAAAAGCAACCAACAAATAACAAGGGGGATGTAAGAAAAAACAACACACAGATGGTAGATATAGAAATAAGCGAGGCCCTGCTGGCTAGATACAAAAGTATAGGGTAGATTGCTGGTTACAGCCAGTAAAAACCCTGAATAATCCCAACACCTGATAAAAAATTCCCTTAAAGGGAACCTGTCACCACTTTTCTGGCATATAAGCTGCGTCCACCATCACCGGGCTCTTATATACAGTATTCTAACATGCTGTATATAAGAGCCCAGGCCGCTGTGACAACATAAAAAAACCTTTATAATACTTACCTAACGGTCGCGCTGCAGTGGAATAGGGCCTAATGGGCGTGTCCGGTGCCGGAGCCGCCTCTTTTGGCCATCTTTGTTTTCCTTCTCTAGCCGTGGTGCATGACGGGTCCGGTGTCATCCCCACTCGCCGGCATTCAGGTCCTGAGCAGGGCAGATCAAAGTATTGTGGTGCGCCTGCGCAGGACCGGCGAGTGTCTATGACGTAGCTGCGTCATGCACACAGGCTTCAGAAAGAAGACTAAGATGGCCGAAAAGGCAGGCGCCCACACCGGACAACGGAGACACCCATTAGGCCCTATTTCACCGCACGACCGTTAGGTAAGTATTATAAAGTGTTTATGTTGTCACAGCGGCCTGGGCTCTTATATACAGCATGTTAGAACGCCGTGTATAAGAGCCTGGTGGAGGTGGCCGCAGCTTATACGCCAAAAAAGTGGTGACAGGTTCCCTATAAAGATGGCACCATCCTCCCCCCACTATATCAGAAACTCTTGTGCAAATACATTACATGCCATACAAAAATACAAAACTCCAGATCAACCAGAGAGTAATAACTCCCTTTCTTGCTGGGAATAAATCGCCCTCCACAAACAGTGCAGGAAGAGCGCTTATTCACTTCAAGAAGCCAAAAAAATATTCTCAAACACAGATTTACACGAAGTCAAAGATTAAGCAGAAACGTCCTTCAGTGCAAATTCAGCCTCTAACCAAGCCCAGACTAAGAAGACAAAATACTTCTCAGGCATAGCTGCAGACTCAGGATGATGTGGGGAAAAAGACGATGCAAAGGAACGAAGAAAACGCTGTAGAAATCATTTCTGGAGAATCCAAAAGGCGCACAAAAGGCAAAACCTAAAGGGAAAGGCAAAAAACCCAAAGGCTGGAGGACAAAATTCAGGACATTTTCACATGAAGCAAAAACAATTATCACCGGCAAAGGTTAGACAGAATCTGCCCTACTATATCCTTCCAGGCTGGACTCCATAGGCTACCTGAAACAGCAATCATTTCCCACACCTGTCTGAGCGACAGATGCAGAATCAGACTCGCCACCAGCAGCAGCCACCAGAGAGAGTCCAGAAATACTACCGGGAACAGCACCATCTCTGATGATATTCACAACACTCCCCCTTCTGGGGATTGTCAGAGGCCTGGCGGGCACGGCCGATGCCCCGAGGGGGGAGGGTCTCTCCTTTCTCTTGTTTTGCTGTCTAGTAAACCTTCTCCTGAGAATTGCTGGACTGTATTGGGATTTTCTGGATCTTGGTGTCTGGTCCTCAGTCGGTTGCCCCAGCCGGTTGGCCCCCTGTAACGCTGTGCTTCTCTCTTCTTGCAGGCTCTGGTGCAGTGACACCTCTGCCTCCCTTGTGCCTCGGCATGTATTGGGGGCATGCCTCGCTGGACGGTGCACCTAGAGGGGGGTCCACGACGGGTGAATCATGCGGCAGTGGCTGTGGGACATCGAGTCTTCTCCTTCGGTGGCTACTGCTCTGGAGAAGACTACGAGACCCTCCGACAGATCGATGTCCACATCTTCAATGCTGGTAAGAGGGGTGGATGTGGTGCAAGCGATGGGTGGGGGGGAGGGGGGTGGAGGTTGCAGGGTGTGTGATAGCTGGTGGGTTTCTATGAGAGTCGAGAGACTTCTGTATCTGTGCCCGACGTGAGGGGGAGCTTCCGTGTGTGTGCCCGACGTGAGGGGGAGCTTCCGTGGGTGTGCCCGACGTGAGGGGGAGCTTCCGTGGGTGTGCCCGACGTGAGGGGGAGCTTCCGTGGGTGTGCCCGACGTGAGGGGGAGCTTCCGTGGGTGTGCCCGACGTGAGGGGGAGCTTCCGTGGGTGTGCCCGACGTGAGGGGGAGCTTCCGTGGGTGTGCCCGACGTGAGGGGGAGCTTCCGTGGGTGTGCCCGACGTGAGGGGGAGCTTCCGTGGGTGTGCCCGACGTGAGGGGGAGCTTCCGTGGGTGTGCCCGACGTGAGGGGGAGCTTCCGTGGGTGTGCCCGACGTGAGGGGGAGCTTCCGTGGGTGTGCCCGACGTGAGGGGGAGCTTCCGTGGGTGTGCCCGACGTGAGGGGGAGCTTCCGTGGGTGTGCCCGACGTGAGGGGGAGCTTCCGTGGGTGTGCCCGACGTGAGGGGGAGCTTCCGTGGGCGCTGCCCGACGTGAGGGGGAGCTTCCGTGGGCGCGCCCGACGTGAGGGGGAGCTTCCGTGGGCGCGCCCGACGTGAGGGGGAGCTTCCGTGGGCGCGCCCGACGTGAGGGGGAGCTTCCGTGGGCGCGCCCGACGTGAGGGGGAGCTTCCGTGGGCGCGCCCGACGTGAGGGGGAGCTTCCGTGGGCGCGCCCGACGTGAGGGGGAGCTTCCGTGGGCGCGCCCGACGTGAGGGGGAGCTTCCGTGGGCGCGCCCGACGTGAGGGGGAGCTTCCGTGGGCGCGCCCGACGTGAGGGGGAGCTTCCGTGGGCGCGCCCGACGTGAGGGGGAGCTTCCGTGGGCGCGCCCGACGTGAGGGGGAGCTTCCGTGGGCGCGCCCGACGTGAGGGGGAGCTTCCGTGGGCGCGCCCGACGTGAGGGGGAGCTTCCGTGGGCGCGCCCGACGTGAGGGGGAGCTTCCGTGGGCGCGCCCGACGTGAGGGGGAGCTTCCGTGGGCGCGCCCGACGTGAGGGGGAGCTTCCGTGGGCGCGCCCGACGTGAGGGGGAGCTTCCGTGGGCGCGCCCGACGTGAGGGGGAGCTTCCGTGGGCGCGCCCGACGTGAGGGGGAGCTTCCGTGGGCGCGCCCGACGTGAGGGGGAGCTTCCGTGGGCGCGCCCGACGTGAGGGGGAGCTTCCGTGGGCGCGCCCGACGTGAGGGGGAGCTTCCGTGGGCGCGCCCGACGTGAGGGGGAGCTTCCGTGGGCGCGCCCGACGTGAGGGGGAGCTTCCGTGGGCGCGCCCGACGTGAGGGGGAGCTTCCGTGGGCGCGCCCGACGTGAGGGGGAGCTTCCGTGGGCGCGCCCGACGTGAGGGGGAGCTTCCGTGGGCGCGCCCGACGTGAGGGGGAGCTTCCGTGGGCGCGCCCGACGTGAGGGGGAGCTTCCGTGGGCGCGCCCGACGTGAGGGGGAGCTTCCGTGGGCGCGCCCGACGTGAGGGGGAGCTTCCGTGGGCGCGCCCGACGTGAGGGGGAGCTTCCGTGGGCGCGCCCGACGTGAGGGGGAGCTTCCGTGGGCGCGCCCGACGTGAGGGGGAGCTTCCGTGGGCGCGCCCGACGTGAGGGGGAGCTTCCGTGGGCGCGCCCGACGTGAGGGGGAGCTTCCGTGGGCGCGCCCGACGTGAGGGGGAGCTTCCGTGGGCGCGCCCGACGTGAGGGGGAGCTTCCGTGGGCGCGCCCGACGTGAGGGGGAGCTTCCGTGGGCGCGCCCGACGTGAGGGGGAGCTTCCGTGGGCGCGCCCGACGTGAGGGGGAGCTTCCGTGGGCGCGCCCGACGTGAGGGGGAGCTTCCGTGGGCGCGCCCGACGTGAGGGGGAGCTTCCGTGGGCGCGCCCGACGTGAGGGGGAGCTTCCGTGGGCGCGCCCGACGTGAGGGGGAGCTTCCGTGGGCGCGCCCGACGTGAGGGGGAGCTTCCGTGGGCGCGCCCGACGTGAGGGGGAGCTTCCGTGGGCGCGCCCGACGTGAGGGGGAGCTTCCGTGGGCGCGCCCGACGTGAGGGGGAGCTTCCGTGGGCGCGCCCGACGTGAGGGGGAGCTTCCGTGGGCGCGCCCGACGTGAGGGGGAGCTTCCGTGGGCGCGCCCGACGTGAGGGGGAGCTTCCGTGGGCGCGCCCGACGTGAGGGGGAGCTTCCGTGGGCGCGCCCGACGTGAGGGGGAGCTTCCGTGGGCGCGCCCGACGTGAGGGGGAGCTTCCGTGGGCGCGCCCGACGTGAGGGGGAGCTTCCGTGGGCGCGCCCGACGTGAGGGGGAGCTTCCGTGGGCGCGCCCGACGTGAGGGGGAGCTTCCGTGGGCGCGCCCGACGTGAGGGGGAGCTTCCGTGGGCGCGCCCGACGTGAGGGGGAGCTTCCGTGGGCGCGCCCGACGTGAGGGGGAGCTTCCGTGGGCGCGCCCGACGTGAGGGGGAGCTTCCGTGGGCGCGCCCGACGTGAGGGGGAGCTTCCGTGGGCGCGCCCGACGTGAGGGGGAGCTTCCGTGGGCGCGCCCGACGTGAGGGGGAGCTTCCGTGGGCGCGCCCGACGTGAGGGGGAGCTTCCGTGGGCGCGCCCGACGTGAGGGGGAGCTTCCGTGGGCGCGCCCGACGTGAGGGGGAGCTCCCGTGGGCGCGCCCGACGTGAGGGGGAGCTTCCGTGGGCGCGCCCGACGTGAGGGGGAGCTTCCGTGGGCGCGCCCGACGTGAGGGGGAGCTCCCGTGGGCGCGCCCCATGTGGAGGACGGGGGGAGCTCCCGTGGGCGCGCCCCATGTGGAGGACGGGGGGAGCTCCCGTGGGCGTGTGGCGCCCTGGACAAGCCAGGGGCCACAGAGAACACCACCCACACACCCCACACTCCCGGTCAGGCACACCGAAGTCAGACACAAACCCTTGTTGCCTTCCTCCAGGGGCTGAGGTTCACACCAGGGGGGTGGGCAAGGGGGTTGGCCCCGCCCACCGAGGAGTTCACAGTCCTGGAGGCGGGAAAAGTAGTCAGTACAGTTTTTAGTTGTGGAGTGTGAAGTTGGAGGAAGGAAAGTGTGGTAGTGGAGCAACTATATGACAGCGTCCGGGTGTGTGGCCCGGGCGGTACACCAAGGTTGGCAGACGGTGGTGACCGTCTGCAGGAGTGGCCTATCTGAGTCTACCGTAAGGACCGTGGACGGGCGGTGGCCCGGCGGTACCAGACCGGTACACAAAGAGAAGTCAGCACCATCTGGCAGGGGCTTACGGACCCCGGCAAGGCTAGGAGTCGCTGTGAATTTGCCAAATCCGTCAGCGAAGGGAACCTCCTGGGTTTCCCAGCAGCCAACTCCCGACAGAAGGCAACCGTCCAACCGTGAGAGGGAAACACAGCCACCGCCAAGGCTACCGTTCCCAGGGCCAGAGCCTGCGGGCAAAAGGGGCTCCTTCAGCTCCCATCCAAGCTGGGGAGCGGATTACCGGTGGGAACCCATTGGAACCGTTTACAGTACACAGGTGCAGGGAAAGGCAGTCACCATCAACCTGCCGGGAGAAACAACACCGCAGCCGTCTGTGGGACCCGTCCATCCAGCCGTGTGTTTTACCGAGAACTGTGTCCTTATCATTGGCTGAGTGAGTACCACCGTACCGTGCAGCACAGCGCTGCCCCCGCGACCCTGCACCTCACCAGGCCCCATAACCCGCCTGCCATTCATCCCTACCCCATCACCGGGCCCCGGGACAACCAACCCCCTACCCACGGAGGGGAGAACTAACATCAAAGCTGCTCCCTGTCACCGCTCCCGGGATCCCCGTCTAGAGCAGCGGTGGTGTCACCAATATCACCACAACCGTGGGTGGCGTCACGGACAATATCCAATCCCCACAATCAAACACCCTTTTCACTCACGGGCGAGGAACGCCGCTCGAGTCCCCGGGATCCGGCCCACCGCTCGAGCCACCACCGAGCAGCCGATGCAGTAGCCGGACCCGAGCAGTGGGAGAGCGCAGCGTCCCCTCCTCCGCCCGCGACAACTTGGCGTCACGAACAGGATCCTACCGTTCTACCAACTGGTGGAAGTGCGAAGGCCAAAACCACGCCCCTGTAGAGGAGGAGCCGGAAAGAGACTAAGGGGGACGGAAACAAGATGTCTGCGCCCGACGGAGCCGCTGGAAGGGCGGCGGACGCAGCAGCGGAAGCACCTGTAGATGGGAATGGGCCTGCCCAGGTCCCGGCCGCGCTGGCGGGGGGCGCCGCGGCCCCAGCTCTCGCTCAGGTGATGCCATTCTCTTTGCCCTATGTGCCTGGAGCTGCCTGGCTACCGCAGTACGATGGGAAACCTGATGCCTTGCAGGTTTTCCGGAAAAACTTAGTCCGCTACTAGAACTGTACCCCCTGACTGATAAGCAACGTGCAGCGCTAGTGCTGGGGCAGCTAACCGGCGCGGCTGAGCAAGAGGTGGAGACCTGGGCCGAGGGGGACCGGTCCTCTGTAGCCACCATATTTGAAAAGCTGCAGACTGCATTTGAGACCCGTACTGAGGCCGAGTTGCGGATGCAGTTCTATCAATGCCGGCAACGGCCCGCAGATAGCATTCGGGACTATGCCCTGCGCCTGCAAACCGCACTCCGCACACTGAAGCAGTTGGACACCATCAACAGTGTGGACAGTAACAAAATGTTAAGTGAGCAGTTTGTGCAGGGGATGAGGTCCTCAGAGGACCGCAAACAGCTTCGGCTGTGGGCCCTAGAACACCCTGATGTGGACTTTGCCATATTAAAGGAACGGGCCATCAAAGCTCTGCAACCCCCTGCATTTGAAGCTCCTGAGCCAGCCCCGTGGCCGCTTGAGACTGCTCCCGTTGTGGTGGCCCCTACCCCATCAGCACCTCCAGTGCCTGCAGCCCCAAGCGGAGCGATGGAAGAGCTCGCTGCTCAAGTTCGCCGCATGGATGGGGACCTCGCTAAGATCCTTGCCGCACTCCTGCCTCCGACCAGATCCCAGGCCCCGGTGAAGATGCAGCTCGCCGACCAGCCCTGAGGACGTCCCCTGGATGCAGCGGAGAAAGGCCAATGACACACGGAATGGACCCCCAATCTGTTACAGGTGCAGCAAACCCGGCCACTACTCCCGACGGTGTCCGTTAAACGAGCAACCCCTGGGGCCACGGGCCAATCCTCAGGAGTAGAACCCCATGGCCCCCCAGACTGGCGGGACCGGTACATCGGGGCCCGGCCCATCATCCCTGTGGCTGTGGACGGCATACCGGTGATGGCTCTCCTGGACACTGGATCACAGGTAACCACCATACCATACACACTGTATCAACGGTATTGGGGAAAAGACGAGCTGGCCCCCCCAGATGCCAGTATAACACTGATTGCTGCTGATGGACTCCCATTGACACAAGTGGGATACAAACAAGTGGCCATGACTGTGGGGTCGAGCTGAACTGCAACACCAGGGTATGATTGTGATAATGAATGAACCCAGTGATCATAACCCGAAGGTAGTGCTAGGGACCAACGTGATGGAGCACTGTATGAGTGACGTGCTGACCCTACTGCAGCAGCTGGCCGCCATGGCGGCGGGGAGCCGACATTGAGCTGTGCAGCGTGAGATCCGAGCCTTGATGTACCGCCAACATGTGAACTCGACAGGAGGAGAGATTGGTGGGGTGGAAGTGATGGATGTTGCCCCTTTGATTGTGCCTCCCAGGAGCGAGATGATGATTTGGTGTAGGGCAGCGGTAGGGCCCCAGGGGCGTGACCACCCCGCCATGATAGAGCCCATGCCCTCTGAACACTGGCCCACAGTAATGGCCGCCCGAGGGGTGGTGGATGTAAAGAAGGGGAGAGTGCCCGTAAGGGTGCTGAACTGCGGGGAGGAAGAAGTCAGGCTTCCCTTGTATGCTACCCTTGCCAAGTTGTTCACCTTGGATCCCCACACCATCCACGAGGCCATTCCCCCAACCTCACCACCTACTGCCAGCACTCACCCATCCCAAGGGGAGTTAGACGAGTGGTGTCAACAACTACACGTAGGCACTGACGATACCCCTACACATCACAAAGAAGAGGTATACCGGGTGGTACAGGAGTATTAGCGGGTTTTTAGCAAACATCCCCTAGACTTTGGGCAGATTAAAGGGGTCCAACACCATATCCCCACCGGTGAGCATCCCCCTATCAAAGAGAGGTACAGGCCTATTCCCCCTTCACACTACCAATGTGCCAAGGACATGTTGAGGAACATGAAGGAGGCAGGGGTTATTAGGGACAGCTGTAGTCCCTTGGCCGCCCCGTTGGTACTGGTTAAGAAGAAGGATGGCACCATGCGGATGTGTGTGGATTACCGAAAAATTAACCAGATAACGCATAAGGACACTTACCCTCTGCCCCGCATTGAGGAATCTCTGGCTGCGCTGAGAACCGCTAATTACTTTTCCACCCTTGACCTCACCAGTGGGTACCGGCAGGTGGCTGTGGCACCAGAAGACCGAGAGAAGACTGCATTTGCTACCCCTATGGGACTCTGTGAGTTTAATAGCATGCCGTTCGGGCTGTGCAATGCCCCTGGAACCTTCCAACGGCTGATGGAATGCTGTCTGGGGCATCTAAACTTTGAGACCGTCCTGCTGTACCTGGATGATGTGATTGTGTACTCCCAGACATATGAAGCCCACCTGGAGCACCTAGCCGAGGTGTTCGCGTCCCTTGCCAAATATGGGATGAAGTTGAAGCCCTCAAAGTGTCATCTGCTGAAACCCAAAGTGCAGTACCTAGGGCATGTGGTCGGTGCAGAGGGTGTCGCCCCTGACCCTGAAAAAATCACCGCCATTCAGGACTGGCCGAGGCCGACCACGGTGAAGGAGGTGAGGCAGTTCCTGGGCCTGGTGGGGTATTACCGTCACTTCATCAAGGGGTACACGAAGATGGCTGCCCCCATGCAAGATCTCCTCGTGGGACAGACCAAAGGTGGTAGACCCCTAGGAGCCCCATTGGTGTGGGAAGAAAGGCATGAGGAATCCTTCCGTCAGCTGAGAGCGGCCCTGACCGGAGAAGAAATCCTAGCATACCCTGACTACAACCACCCCTTTACTCCTGGCACTGGTGTGGGCTATCACCGAGCGGTTCCGCCATTACCTGGCAGCGGCTAAGTTCACCGCTTTCACGGATAATAACCCGCTGACCCACCTGGACACCGCCAAGCTGGGCGCGTTGGAACAGCGGTGGGTGGCTAGGCTAGCCAACTACGATTTCACCATCAAGTACAGGGCCGGCCGTGCCAACGTTAATGCCGATGCACTCTCTCGGATGCCCCACTTGTCGGAAGAAGGGCCTGAGGATGACGACCTCGAAGAGATTGAGCTGCCCGCATTTCATCAGCCACCGACTGAAAAGGTGCATGTCTAACAACGGGTAAACCTGGACCCGCTGCCCAGCCAGGAGTGGCAAGAAGCTCAGGACCTGGCACCCGCTGTCCGCTTAGTCAAGATCTTGGTGGAACAGGGCGCTGCTGGGATAGACCCTGCCGCCCCAGATGAAGCCCAACGCCTGTGGCGGGAACGGACCTGGCTGTATCTGCACTGGGGAAGTTGTACCGTGAGCTGATTAACCCGAAGACCCATTAGAAGATCCGCCAGTTGGTGATTCCCCAAGCTAACGTGCCCACCGTCCTGCAAACATCCCATGATGGTGCTGGACACTTCGGATGGAAGAAACTAGAGATGCTGTTGAGAGAGTGGTTCTATTGGAGTGGAATGCGGAAATCTGTAGAGGCCTGGTGCCGAGAGTGTGGCCCTTGCACGCTGAGAAGGAAGGATGAGGCCAGCCAGAAGGCGCCCCTACACCCGATCGTTACACATCAACCGCTGGAGCTGGTTGCCCTGGACCATGTAAAGCTCACCCCCAGCCGAAGTGGGTACACCTACGCTCTAACCATTGTAGACCACTATTCAAGGTTCATGGTGATTGTCCCAGTCAAAGACCTAACTGGCCGTACCGCCGCTAGAGCGTTCCAGGCTTATTTCTGCCGACCACATGGATACCCTGAGAAGGTGCTTACTGACCAAGGCCCGGCCTTTGAAGCGGAGGTATTCCATGAATTTTGTCAGTTGTACGGCTGCAAGAAAATCCGGACCACGCCTTACCATGCCCAAACCAACGGCATGTGTGAAAAGATGAACCACCTGGTCCTGGGCCTCCTCAAGACGTTTCCGCTAGAAGAGAGGAACCTGTGGCCGGAGAAGCTACCTGACTTGGTTGATATGTACAACAATATCCCTTCCAGCTCAACGAAATGGACCCCAGCATACCTGATGAGCGCACGCCCCGGCCGACTACCAGTGGATCTGGACATGGGATTGGAAGCCCCAGAAGCACTCCCTTCGACAGCTGAATGGGACACTCGGCGGAGGGTGCAGTATCGACAAATTCAGGAGTATGTTGAGAAGAACTTGAGTCGGGAACAACAGGAGCAGCGCTTTAACCAGAAGGCGTCTGCTGGCCCTTTCCAGCCTGGAGATGTAGTGCTGAAGCGAAAGAGGAGGACCCACAAGCTGGATGATCAAGCTGGAGCAGACCCCATATGTCATACAGCCCACAGGATGGGAAGATGGGAAGGCCTACCAGATCAGTCGTGACCAAGGGGGCACTTAGGCCACGGTTTCCTGGGACCATCTAAAGAGGTGCCCACCAGCATTGAGGGCAGCGGCTGAAGCTCCGGTTCCTAGACCGGCGGAGAAGGCAAAAGAGGTAATCCACATCATGATTGGTGACTTTCCAGCAGACTGGCCTACACAGAATGGCGCGGTGATTCTTCCAGTGATACTGTTCCCACAACCTGTGGATGAAGAAGTGATGGAAGTGGTCGACCATGAGCCAGTGCCCAGGGATGAACCTGTGCCCGGCTCCCCTGTGCCTCCGCCTGCCCCACGCGATAGCAGGGAAGAGGAACTGATTGTTCCCTCTGCCCCACTGCCTGTCCCCACTGACACTGGACCCCGGAGGTCCACTCGGCCCAACCTAGGTAGACCCCCACTTAGGTACAGGGAAACTGTACTTTAAAGGGGAAGAATTGTGTGTGTGTTGAAAGTACCGTTTAAAAGAATAAGTACATGATCAACTGAGAAGATTCACCCGATTGTCAGCTTGATTAGAACCGGTCGTTGCTGGCACCGTTGTCCCCGTGGGGACTGTCTACAAGTGTTGCATAAGGGACTCCTTATGAACAGGCCCGAGAACTAGCACGGCAACCACGAACTTGTGGCTTGTAAATAATTGTTTTGTGGCTATACCGTTACCGCCTCCGGAGAGGCAGATTGGAGGAAGGGCCCGCAGTGGAGCAGGCTGGGGCCCAGCCACCACCGGAACCGGTGGCGATCCTCTGGGGGTTTCAGGGGTTCCCCATGGACGTGGGTCCCCTGAAAAGGACAGAACCCGCTCGGGCAACTTGTGCTGGACTGGGGTCAAGGGGTGCTGCCTGTTTGCTTAGGGGCAGCATCAGGGCCAGGTTGCTTGGGTGGGAGAGAGCGGAAGCCGTTACCATTTGCAACGTTAAAGTAAGAGTACCTCCCGATGTGGGAAGATGTTATTTTAATTGTAATCACTGTTTTACCGTTTATTTTTCAGTTTGTGAAAATAAAACCGGTGATGGACGGGCAGCCCGTGGACGGTCTGCATTTTACTAAGGGGGAATGTGGCACCCTGGACAAGCCAGGGGCCACAGAGAACAACACCCACACACCCCACACTCCTGGTCAGGCACACCGAAGTCAGACACAAACCCTTGTTGCCTTCCTCCAGGGGCTGATATTCACACCAGGGGGGTGGGCCAGGCGGTTGGCCCCGCCCACCGAGGAGTTCACAGTTCTGGAGGCGGGAAAAGTAGTCAGTACAGTTTTTAGTTGTGGAGTGTGAAGTTGGAGGAAGGAAAGTGTGGTAGTGGAGCAACTATCTGACAGCGTCCGGGTGTGTGGCCCGGGTGGTACAGCAAGGTTGGCAGACGGTGGTGACCGTCTGCAGGAGTGGCCGGGGCAGGGGCTTACGGACCCCGGCAAGGCTAGGAGTCGCCGTGAATTTGCCAAATCCGTCAGCGAAGGGAACCTCCTGGGTTTCCCAGCAGCCAACTCCCGACAGAAGGCAACAGTCCAACCGTGAGAGGGAAACACAGCCAGAGGGAAACACAGCCACCGCCAAGGCTACCGTTCCCAGGGCCAGAGCCTGCGGGCAAAAGGGGCTCCTTCAGCTCCCATCCAAGCTGGGGAGCGGATTACCGGTGGGAACCCATTGGAACCGTTTACAGTACACAGGTGCAGGGAAAGGCAGTCACCATCAACCTGCCGGGAGAAACGACACCGCAGCCGTCTGTGGGACCCGTCCATCCAGCCGTGTGTTTTACCGAGAACTGTGTTCTCATCATTGGCTGAGTGAGTACCACCGTGCCGTGCGGCACAGCGCTGCCCCCGCGACCCTGCACCTCACCAGGCCACCGTAACCCGCCTGCCATTCATCCCTACCCCATCACCGGGCCCCGGGACAACCAATCCCCTACCCACGGAGGGGAGAACTAACAACAAAGCTGCTCCCTGTCACCGCTCCCGGGATCTCCGTCTAGAGCAGCGGTGGTGTCACCAATATCACCACAACCGTGGGTGGCGTCACGGACAATATCCAATCCCCACAATCAAACACCCTTTTCACTCATGGGCGAGGAGCGCCGCTCGAGTCCCTGGGATCCGGTCCACCGCTCGAGCCACCACCGAGCAGCCGATGCAGCAGCAGTAGCCGGACCCGAGCAGTGGGAGAGCGCAGCGTCCCCTCCTCTGCCCGCGACAGGCGCGCCCCATGTGGAGGAGGGGGGAGCTCGTGTGGGCGCGCCCCATGTGGAGGAGGGGGGAGCTCGTGTGGGCGCGCCCCATGCGGAGGAGGGGAGAGCTCGTGTGGAGGAGGGGGGAGCTCGTGTGGGCGCGCCCCATGCGGAGGAGGGGGGAGCTCTTGTGGGCGCGCCCCATGTGGAGGAGGGGGGAGCTCGTGTGGGCGCGCCCCATGTGGAGGAGGGGGGAGCTCGTGTGGGCGCGCCCCATGTGGAGGAGGGGGGAGCTCGTGTGGGCGCGCCCCATGTGGAGGAGGGGGGAGCTCGTGTGGGCGCGCCCCATGTGGAGGAGGGGGGAGCTCGTGTGGGCGCGCCCCATGTGGAGGAGGGGGGAGCTCGTGTGGGCGCGCCCCATGTGGAGGAGGGGGGAGCTCGTGTGGGCGCGCCCCATGTGGAGGAGGGGGGAGCTCGTGTGGGCGCGCCCCATGTGGAGGAGGGGGGAGCTCGTGTGGGCGCGCCCCATGTGGAGGAGGGGGGAGCTCGTGTGGGCGCGCCCCATGTGGAGGAGGGGGGAGCTCGTGTGGGCGCTCCTCATGTGGAGGAGGGGGGGAGCTCGTGTGGGCGCTCCTCATGTGGAGGAGGGGGGGAGCTCGTGTGGGCGCTCCTCATGTGGAGGAGGGGGGAGCTCGTGTGGGCGCTCCCCATGTGGAGGAGGGGCGCGCCCCATGTGGAGGAGGGGGGAGCTCGTGTGGGCGCGCCCCATGTGGAGGAGGGGGGAGCTCGTGTGGGCGCTCCTCATGTGGAGGAGGGGGGGAGCTCGTGTGGGCGCGCCCCATGTGGAGGAGGGGGGGGAGCTCGTGTGGAAACCACACAAAGTACAAACAATGACACCTAATAGAAAATGCACATAGCGCAGACAATGACATAATAGATAATGCACATAGCGCAGGCAATGACATAATAGATAATGCACATAGCGCAGGCAATGACATAATAGATAATGCACATAGCGCAGGCAATGACATAATAGATAATGCACATAGCGCAGGCAATGACATAATAGATAATGCACATAGTGCAGGCAATGACATAATAGATAATGCACATAGCGCAGGCAATGACATAATAGATAATGCACATTGTGCAGGCAATGACATAATAGATAATGCACATAGCGCAGGCAATGACATAATAGATAATGCACATAGCGCAGGCAATGACATAATAGATAATGCACATAGAGCAGGCAATGACATAATAGATAATGCACATAGAGCAGGCAATGACATAATAGATAATGCACATAGTGCAGGCAATGACATAATAGATAATGCACATAGCGCAGGCAATGACATATTAGATAATGCACATAGCGCAGGCAATGACATAATAAATAATGCACATAGCGCAGGCAATGACATAATAGATAATGCACATAGCGCAGGCAATGACATAATAGATAATGCACATAGAGCAGGCAATGACATAATAGATAATGCACATAGCGCAGGCAATGACATAATAGATAATGCACATAGCGCAGGCAATGACATAATAGATAATGCACATAGAGCAGGCAATGACATAATAGATAATGCACATAGAGCAGGCAATGACATAATAGATAATGCACATAGAGCAGGCAATGACATAATAGATAATGCACATAGAGCAGACAATGACATAATAGATAATGCACATAGTGCAGGCAATGACATAATAGATAATGCACATAGCGCAGGCAATGACATAATAGATAATGCACATAGCGCAGGCAATGACATAATAGATAATGCACATAGCGCAGGCAATGACATAATAGATAATGCACATAGCGCAGGCAATGACATAATAGATAATGCACATAGCGCAGGCAATGACATAATAGATAATGCACATAGAGCAGACAATGACATAATAGATAATGCACATAGAGCAGACAATGACATAATAGATAATGCACATAGAGCAGGCAATGACATAATGGATAATGCACATAGCGCAGGCAATGACATAATAGATAATGCACATAGTGCAGGCAATGACATAATAGATAATGCACATAGAGCAGGCAATGACATAATAGATAATGCACATAGAGCAGGCAATGACATAATAGATAATGCACATAGCGCAGGCAATGACATAATAGATAATGCACATAGAGCAGACAATGACATAATAGATAATGCACATAGAGCAGGCAATGACATAATAGATAATGCACATAGCGCAGGCAATGACATAATAGATAATGCACATAGAGCAGGCAATGACATATTAGATAATGCACATAGCGCAGGCAATGACATAATAGATAATGCACATAGAGCAGGCAATGACATATTAGATAATGCACATAGCGCAGGCAATGACATAATAGATAATGCACATAGCGCAGACAATGACATAATAGATAATGCACATAGCGCAGGCAATGACATAATAGATAATGCACATAGCGCAGGCAATGACATAATAGATAATGCACATAGAGCAGGCAATGACATAATAGATAATGCACATAGAGCAGGCAATGACATAATAGATAATGCACATAGAGCAGACAATGACATAATAGATAATGCACATAGCGCAGGCAATGACATAATAGATAATGCACATAGTGCAGGCAATGACATAATAGATAATGCACATAGCGCAGGCAATGACATAATAGATAATGCACATAGCGCAGGCAATGACATAATAGATAATGCACATAGCGCAGGCAATGACATAATAGATAATGCACATAGCGCAGGCAATGACATAATAGATAATGCACATAGTGCAGGCAATGACATAATAGATAATGCACATAGAGCAGGCAATGACATAATAGATAATGCACATAGCGCAGGCAATGACATAATAGATAATGCACATAGCGCAGGCAATGACATAATAGATAATGCACATAGCGCAGGCAATGACATAATAGATAATGCACATAGCGCAGGCAATGACATAATAGATAATGCACATAGCGCAGGCAATGACATAATAGATAATGCACATAGCGCAGGCAATGACATAATAGATAATGCACATAGCGCAGACAATGACATAATAGATAATGCACATAGCGCAGACAATGACATAATAGATAATGCACATAGCGCAGACAATGACATAATAGATAATGCACATAGCGCAGGCAATGACATAATAGATAATGCACATAGCGCAGGCAATGACATAATAGATAATGCACATAGCGCAGGCAATAACATAATAGATAATGCACATAGTGCAGGCAATGACATAATAGATAATGCACATAGTGCAGGCAATGACAGCCTCTAAAAACATTTATGAAGCCATATACAGTATATGGCCCAAACAAAGGTAACCCACTCACTAAGCATGTATCATAGTATCATAGTATCATAGTATTTAAGGTTGAAGGGAGACTCTAAGTCCATCTAGTTCACCCCGTAGCCTAACATGTTGATCCAGAGGAAGGCAAAAAAAACCCCAATGTGGCAAACAAGTTCCAATGGGGAAAAAATGTCCTTCCTTCGTCCACATCCGGCATCAGACTAGTTCCCTGGATCAACACCCTGTCATAAAATCTAATATACATAACTGGTAATATTACATTTTTCAGGAAAGGCGTCCAGGCTCTGCTTAAATGTTAGTAGTGATTCCCTCATTACAACATCATGCGGCAGAGAGTTCCATAGTCTCACTGCTCGTACAGTAAAGAATCCATAGTCTCACTGCTCATGTATACGGAACAACTCCATGTAGAAAAAACTGCAAGAGTCCACTTAGGCGGAAATGCCTCCAAAACGCAAATAGGCAATAGACCAACTGGGACCCAGGGCAGGTCCTCGGCCCTCACGCGGCCTCCTTAAGGATTCCCGGGCTGCTGCTCGCACTCCTCAGGGGTTTTACCTGGGTATTATCCCAGGCTCTTCAGCAATCATTATTCATGGTGAGCTGCAAGCCCATTTTGGAGGTGATTTTTCCAGAGTAGGGTAACTCCTTGTTCATCTAATATATAAAGCTGAATGTGTGTGTGTGTGTGTGTGTGTGTGTGTGTGTGTGTGTGTGTATATGTCCGGGATTGGCATCCGCACCGTCGCAGCTACAGCCACAAAAGTTTGCACACTCACACGTATGGACCTCGAGAGCGTGATAGGCGATGTTTCGAGAAGAAATTTTAACCCCACGCTTTACAGTTAATCGCCAAAAAACCTGCCTCCATTAAAGCGAATGGAGCTGGGAGTCACAGTGCAGCCAGAACTTCAGAAGAATGCGCAGCCACGCCCTTATATGGAATGTTGGCGTGTCACAATGCAGCCAGGGAAAGAGGCAGACACAGACAGAGTAAGAAACAGACATAGACAGTGTAAGAGACAGACTGACAGGGAAAGAGACTGACAGGGAAAGAGACTGACAGGGAAAGAGACTGACGGGGAAAGAGACTGACGGGGAAAGAGACTGACGGGGAAAGAGACTGACGGGGAAAGAGACTGACGGGGAAAGAGACTGACGGGGAAAGAGACTGACGGGGAAAGAGACTGACGGGGAAAGAGACTGACGGGGAAAGAGACTGACGGGGAAAGAGACTGACGGGGAAAGAGACTGACGGGGAAAGAGACTGACGGGGAAAGAGACTGACGGGGAAAGAGACTGACGGGGAAAGAGACTGACGGGGAAAGAGACTGACGGGGAAAGAGACTGACGGGGAAAGAGACTGACGGGGAAAGAGACTGACGGGGAAAGAGACTGACGGGGAAAGAGACTGACGGGGAAAGAGACTGACGGGGAAAGAGACTGACAGGGAAAGAGGGAAAGTGACTGATGGGGAGAGTGACTGAGACAGAGAGACAGTAACTATCCCGGGCAGCGCCGGGTGCTATGTTGTGAGGCAAAATTTTAACCCCGCGCGTTCCAATTTACCAATCAATTTTGCCCCTATCTACATAATGGGGAAAAAGTGAAACAAAAAGTGTTGGGGGCAAATTGACAGCTGCCAGATGTGAACAAGGGGGACTTAAAGAATGAGAGCGATTTCGCCAAAGAGTATATACCGTACAGTTACTAAGGTGGGGCCCCGACATGGGATACTCACCACACTCGGGAATATGAACACACACACACACAATGTGCCACACACTACCACGTGCTTGAACACATCTACCACCCTCAGCACACATCTCACCACACATACACCAACCTCGCCACATAATCCCCCTAAACACACACAAGTCTGGTACATATACCACCCTCAGCACACATCTCACCACACATACACCAACCTCACCACATAATCCCCCTAAACACACACAAGTCTGGTACATATACCACCCTCAGCACACATTTCACCACACATACACCAACCTCACCACATAATCGCCCTAAACACACACAAGTCTGGTACATATACCACCCTCAGCACACATCTCACCACACATACACCAACCTCGCCACATAATCCCCCTAAACACACACAAGTCTGGTACATATACCACCCTCAGCACACATTTCACCACACATACACCAACCTCACCACATAATCGCCCTAAACACACACAAGTCTGGTACATATACCACCCTCAGCACACATCTCACCACACATACACCAACCTCACCACATAATCACCCTAAACACACACAAGTCTGGTACATATACCACCCTCAGCACACATCTCACCACACACACACCAACCTCACCACATAATCACCCTAAACACACACAAGTCTGGTACATATACCACCCTCAGCACACATCTCACCACACACACACCAACCTCACCACATAATCACCCTAAACACACACAAGTCTGGTACATATATCACCCTCAGCACACATCTCACCACACATACACCAACCTCACCACATAATCGCCCTAAACACACACAAGTCTGGTACATATACCCCCCTCAGCACACATCTCACCACACATAAACCAACCTCACCACATAATCGCCCTAAACACACACAAGTCTGGTACATATACCACCCTCAGCACACATCTCACCACACATACACCAACCTCACCACATAATCGCCCTAAACACACACAAGTCTGGTATATATACCACCCTCAGCACACATCTCACCACACATACACCAACCTCACCACATAATCGCCCTAAACACACACAAGTCTGGTACATATACCCCCCTCAGCACACATCTCACCACACATACACCAACCTCACCACATAATCACCCTAAACACACACAAGTCTGGTACATATACCCCCCTCAGCACACATCTCACCACACATACACCAACCTCGCCACATAATCACCCTAAACACACACAAGTCTGGTACATATACCACCCTCAGCACACATCTCACCACACATACACCAACCTCGCCACATAATCACCCTAAACACACACAAGTCTGGTACATATACCCCCCTCAGCACACATCTCACCACACATACACCAACCTCGCCACATAATCCCCCTAAACACACACAAGTCTGGTACATATACCCCCCTCAGCACACATCTCACCACACATACACCAACCTCACCACATAATCGCCCTAAACATACACAAGTCTGGTACATATACCACCCTCAGCACACATCTCACCACACATACACACACCAACCTCGCCACATAATCACCCTAAACACACACAAGTCTGGTACATATACCACCCTCAGCACACATCTCACCACACATACACACACCAACCTCGCCACATAATCACCCTAAACACACACAAGTCTGGTACATATACCACCCTCAGCACACATCTCACCACACATACACCAACCTCACCACATAATCACCCTAAAACACACACAAGTCTGGTACATATACCACCCTCAGCACACATCTCACCACACATACACCAACCTCTCCACATAATCGCCCTAAACACACACAAGTCTGGTACATATACCACCCTCAGCACACATCTCACCACACATACACCAACCTCACCACATAATCGCCCTAAACACACACAAGTCTGGTACATATACCCCCCTCAGCACACATCTCACCACACATAAACCAACCTCACCACATAATCGCCCTAAACACACACAAGTCTGGTACATATACCACCCTCAGCACACATCTCACCACACATACACCAACCTCACCACATAATCGCCCTAAACACACACAAGTCTGGTACATATACCACCCTCAGCACACATCTCACCACACATACACCAACCTCACCACATAATCGCCCTAAACACACACAAGTCTGGTACATATACCCCCCTCAGCACACATCTCACCACACATACACCAACCTCACCACATAATCACCCTAAACACACACAAGTCTGGTACATATACCCCCCTCAGCACACATCTCACCACACATACACCAACCTCGCCACATAATCACCCTAAACACACACAAGTCTGGTACATATACCACCCTCAGCACACATCTCACCACACATACACCAACCTCGCCACATAATCACCCTAAACACACACAAGTCTGGTACATATACCCCCCTCAGCACACATCTCACCACACATACACCAACCTCGCCACATAATCCCCCTAAACACACACAAGTCTGGTACATATACCCCCCTCAGCACACATCTCACCACACATACACCAACCTCACCACATAATCGCCCTAAACATACACAAGTCTGGTACATATACCACCCTCAGCACACATCTCACCACACATACACACACCAACCTCGCCACATAATCACCCTAAACACACACAAGTCTGGTACATATACCACCCTCAGCACACATCTCACCACACATACACACACCAACCTCGCCACATAATCACCCTAAACACACACAAGTCTGGTACATATACCACCCTCAGCACACATCTCACCACACATACACCAACCTCACCACATAATCACCCTAAAACACACACAAGTCTGGTACATATACCACCCTCAGCACACATCTCACCACACATACACCAACCTCTCCACATAATCACCCTAAACACACACAAGTCTGGTACATATACCACCCTCAGCACACATCTCACCACACACACACCAACCTCACCACATAATCGCCCTAAACACACACAAGTCTGGTACATATACCACCCTCAGCACACATCTCACCACACATACACCAACCTCTCCACATAATCGCCCTAAACACACACAAGTCTGGTACATATACCCCCCTCAGCACACATCTCACCACACATGCACCAACCTCACCACATAATCCCCCTAAACACACACAAGTCTGGTACATATACCACCCTCAGCACACATCTCACCACACACACACCAACCTCACCACATAATCGCCCTAAACACACACAAGTCTGGTACATATACCACCCTCAGCACACATCTCACCACACATACACCAACCTCACCACATAATCACCCTAAACACACACAAGTCTGGTACATATACCCCCCTCAGCACACATCTCACCACACATACACCAACCTCTCCACATAATCGCCCTAAACACACACAAGTCTGGTACATATACCACCCTCAGCACACATCTCACCACACACACACCAACCTCGCCACATAATCACCCTAAACACACACAAGTCTGGTACATATACCACCCTCAGCACACATCTCACCACACATACACCAACCTCACCACATAATCCCCCTAAACACACACAAGTCTGGTTTTATCCTTCACAAATAATAATCTGATCAATAAGCAGCCAAACTACAAGAACAACAAATGTACCACATAGGAAATCCGGCAGCTGTCAGTCACATGACCTGTCTATATGTGTATGTGTGAGCTAATATATACTGTCAGGGGGAGGGTTTTCTGTTGCCTGGAGATTTATCAGGCTGCCAATAGCAACCAATCACAGCTTAGCTTCTATTTTGCTACAGTTAATTAATCTGAGCTCTGATTGGTTAATATAGGCAACAATTTAATAATTACATGTCTGTCTATTTGTTCTGTGGTGTTTGTGTGCACAATACATTTTTGCTAATACATTCTATTTTGTTAACAGCGGTTATTAACCCGGGCGAAGCCGGGCAGTACAGCTAGTATTCTATATATTCTATGTATTCAGTTGTATTCCTCTCAGCGTGACCTGGGACCCAGTTGGTCTATTGCCTATTTGCGTTTTGGAGGCATTTCCGCCTAAGTGGACTCTTGCACACTTTTTTCTACATGGAATTGTTCCTTATACATCTTTAGTGAGTGGGTTACCTTTGTTTGTGCCATATGTATGGCTTTTTAAATGTTTTTAGAGGCTGTCATTGTCTGCACTACTGTATGTCCATTTTGTATTCTCATTGTGCGCCCCATTTGGGGGGCTGAGGGTCGGGAGGCTTCTCTGGGATCGCCCCATGTGTCGGGGGTGAGATTCGGGAGGCTTCTCTGGGTGCGCCCCATGTGGGGGGGGTGAGATTCGGGAGCCTTCTCTGGGTGCGCCCCCTGTGGGGGTGGGTGAGATTCGGGAGGCTTCTCTGGGTGCGCCCCATGTAGGGGGGGTGAGGGTCGGGAGGCTTCTCTGGGTGCGCCCCATGTGGGGGGGTGAGGGTCGGGAGGCTTCTCTGGGTGCACCCCATGTGGGGGGGTGAGGGTCGGGAGGCTTCTCTGGGTGCGCCCCATGTGGGGGGGTGAGATTCGGGAGGCTTCTCTGGGTGCGCCCCATGTGGGGGGGTGAGGGTCGGGAAGCTTCTCTGGGTGCGCCCCATGTGAGGGTCGGGAGGCTTCTCTGGGTGCGCCTCATGTGGGGGGGTGAGGGTCGGGAGGCTTCTCTGGGTGCGCCCCATGTGGGGGGGTGAGGGTCGGGAGGCTTCTCTGGGATTGCCCCATGTGTGGGGGGGTGAGATTCGGGAGGCTTTTCTGGGTGCGCCCCATGTGGGGGGGTGAGGATCGGGAGGCTTCTCCGGGTGCGCCCCATGTGGGGGGGGTTGAGGGTCGGGAGGCTTCTCTGGGATCGCCCCATGTGTCGGGGGTGAGGGTCGGGAGGCTTCTCTGGGATCGTCCCATGTGTCGGGGGTGAGGGTCGGGAGGCTTCTCTGGGATCGCCCCATGTGTCGGGGGTGAGGGTCGGGAAGCTTCTCTGGGTGTGCCCCATGTTTGGGGGTATGGTCGGGATTCTCTGGGTTCACCCCATGTGTGGGGTTGAGATTAGGGAGGCTTCTCTAGGTGCGCCCCATGTGCAGGGGTGAGGGATCTTCTCTGGGTGCGTCCAATGCCTGAAGGGGACCTCAATGTGCTCTTGGCCACAGGCAGACATCTGGTTTCTCTTCTTGCAGTGTCTCTCCGCTGGCGGAGGCTCCCACCGGCCGGCTGCTCCCTGTCCAGGGTCCCCTACATGAGATATGGGCACACGGCTGTTCTCATCGATGACCTCATCTACATCTGGGGGGGGCCGTAACGACACTGAGGGAGCGTGTAATGTCCTCTACGTCTTCCACACAGGTGATACTCTTCCTCAGAACATTCCCTCCTCGCTGCCCATTCCTGACCCTCGCTCTTGTTACAGGCTCGGAGCAATGGACAACTCCCGCTGTGAGTGGTCACATCCCTGGGGCTCGGGACGGGCACTCCGCCTGCGTGCTGGACAGGACCATGTATATCTTTGGGGGATTTGAGCAGCTGGTGAGACTCTTGTGTATTGAGGGGGGCTATCTAAGCTTTGGGGGATGCTACAGTGGACTTCTGGAATCTCCCTTCCTCCATCTTATGCACATTCTAACTGGACTCCTATAATTCTGTGTCAACCATAGATTGTCACCAAGGGCCCGGCAGCGGCTCTGATAACTACATGTCCCATGATGCATTGCACTGATATCACATTTTGGGGTGTGGCCTAATCCCATCTCTGAAGCTCTGTAGATCCTTCCAGCCTGGCATGGGTGTTCATAAGGTGGTAGTGGGCATTGTACAGAAGGTGGCGGGCACCTGATTACAGCTCAGGACTGAAATAGTTCTAGGCGTTTTCACAATCTTTAGCCATGAGGGGCCGGAGGGAGGGCGGTCAATCGGCCGCTTTGTTTTCTGAGCAGGACGTGGTGGGCAGGACTTTTCTCTGAAGTCTTCTGCTTTACTTCACAGGCTGACTGCTTCTCTGATGAGATCCACAAACTCGACTCCAAATCGATGATCTGGTCTCTGGTGAGAGCCAAAGTGAGTATCTGGCACCTGTGCCCTCCCTTCCACTATACTCTGGCAGTGGTTAGAACAGCGAGGCCTGGGGTGGTGGTGGGGGGGGACAACGGCTAATACAGCAAGGCCTGGAGGAGGGGGAGACGGCAGCTAGAACGGTGAGGCATGGAGGGGTAGGGGGGAGACAGCAGCTAGAAAGGTGAGGCATGGAGGGGTAGGGGGAGACCGCAGCTAGAAAGGTGAGGCATGGAGGGATAGGGGGGAGACGGCGCCAGCAAGAACGGCGAGGCAGGAGGGGAGGGGGAGAGACGACGGCAGCTAGGACGGCGAGGGGGGAGACTAAAGCGAAGCCTGGAGGGGAAGGCAGCGGCTGAGATGGCGACGCCTGGAGGGAAATGTGGCGGCTGGAATGGCGACGCCTGGAGGGGAATGCAGCGGCTGGGACAGCGACTCCCGGAGGGGAATGCGGCGGCTGGAATGGCGACGCCCATAGGGAAAGGCAGCGGCTGAGACAGCGACGCCTGGAGGGGAATGTGGCGGCTGGAATGGCGACGCCTGGAGGGGAATGCGGTGGCGGGGACGGCGACTCCCGGAGGGGAAGGTGGCGGCTGGGACGGGGACGAACACGGTGGCTAGGAGGGCGAGGCCCAGAGGGGAGGTGAGGGAGAAGGTGTCGAGGCCTGGAGAAGAGGGGGAGAGACGGTGCAGCTAGGACAGCGAAGGGATGGGGGGGCGGTGGCTAGTATGGTGAAGGGATGGCTAGGGAGACGGCTGCTAGGCATGGTTCGAGCAAAGAGCGAGGCCCGGGGGGGGTGACGGTGAGGCTAAAAGGTGGGGTAGGTAACAGCTGTCTAATAGGTGTCACGGCCCTCTATTTTTTGACGGATCCCTCATTTCCATCTTGGACTCTACATTTACACATTTCATTTTCTTCAGTACATCAGGAGTGAATGCCAGTATTGTTGCCAGCAGTTCCCAGCTGAGTGTTTCAGCTCCAGTTGTTTTGTAGCCACGCCCCTTCAGGTTTAAGTACAGGTGTTACCAAGCATTCCTTGCTGAAGATACAAATTTATTTGTTCCCTTGCCGCTTTGGTAGAAGGACCTGTGAAGGCTTTTTCCTGAAGTTGGACTTTATCCTTTTTTTTTTTTTTTTTAGTCTTACCTTCCCCTTTGTCATGTTAGAGCAGCGGTGGGGCTAGTGACTCCCACCTGCCAACGCACTAGCCAGGGCCACTACAGGGTCTTCACAGGTTTCTGTTTGGTGACAGTTGAGACTGTATAAGGCCTTACTAGGAGACTAGGAGGGTAGTGACAGCTGCAGGTGAGAGCAGGTGGTGTCCCTTTTAACCCCCTCACTAGAGCTAGGCCCCACCGTTGTTATATTGTCCCCGGTGTCCTCCCACCCCCCCCCCCCTCCCTCCCCACCTGTTGTATGGTTTGTTGAATTTCTGGTTGTGTGTCAGACATCCGTAGGTCTGAACGCACGTGCCACGCTTGTCATACCCGGCAGCGTGACAATAGGCTTGGCAGTAAAGGCTCCTATGTGTTTTTTCCTTCAACAAAGCAGCAGTGATGCCATGCTCTCCTCTGTCTGCAGGGTGTGCCGGCTCGCTGGAGGGATTTCCACTCCGCCACAGTTATCGGGAGTAAGATGTTTGTGTTTGGTGGCCGCGCAGATCGGTCCGGACAGCACCACTCAAACAATGAAATCTACTGCAACCGAATCCGAGCATTTGACTTACTGACAGAGACTTGGCTAGATGCCCCACAGTGCTCGCCCCCGCCGGAGGGGAGGCGCAGCCACTCTGCCTGTGAGTGAGGGGTGTATGTGATGCGTGGTATAAGCGGTGGGGGTGGGGGCTACAATGGGCGGGTGTATATGGATGGGGGAGAGGATATACAGTGGGTGAAATAAGTATTCAACACATCACCAATTTTCTAAGTAAATCTACCTTCATAATTGCCACCTGCCGATGTAACCATATCCCACAATGCACTGCGGCACTGTCAGTTGCGCAGCCACAGTTTGAGCCCACATCATAGCCATGGTTACCAGGGACAACAGTGCAGGCGGGACCCAAATTGTGGGCTAAGCACAATTCTGTTCCCAGTCTAACATTGTGCTACCCATGCCACATCCGGGTATAATGAGGTGTTGGTGTTTTAAATTACACATTTGCGATGTCACGGAGCGGTAAGGAGGCGTGGCCAGGTATGTCCGCCATTGCCTGACATTGCCATGCCTTCAGAGACATGGTGGCACTGACTGTAGATGGCGGCACTGGCGGGACATGGCGGCACTGACGAGAGAGAGAAAAAAAAACATACACATTATGTTTATTTACAATAAAAATACACACCGCCTTTAACAGGTTTAATTAGCCCAAAAAATGGATAATCCAGAGCAGGCCATGATCTGCTACAACCTCTTGGAGAGGGAGAGCTCCCGAGTCAGCTTAATGCCATGACTAAGGTTAACTAAGGTCACTCCAGGGCCCTCCGCGCCCGCAGTCACACGGCCGGGAGAAAGTGATGGTGGAAGCCCTGGAGTCTGGCCTCAGATACTCTCACTTATGAGCCAATACACAGCACACAACAAGGAAGAGACAGTGCACAGCACACAACAAGGAAGAGACAGTGCACAGCACACAACAAGGAAGAGACAGTGCACAGCACACAACAAGGAAGAGACAGTGCACAGCACACAACAAGGAAGAGACAGTGCACAGCACACAACAAGGAAGAGACAGTGCACGGGGTGAAAGAGGTCAAATGACGCAACACCTACAATACACAAATGCGGAGGGATGACATACAACAGATATGTTGGAAAGCGCATATAGTGTGACACATGTCCACTGCTCCTGTCAGCACCACTAAGCATAGAGCGATGTTCATTCCACCGCACTCCCGATGCGATAGCATCCAGCCTATTTCTAGTCTAATATGTAAAGCTGTGTATGTATGTCTGCTAAAGAAATCCGCACTGTCGCATTTACAATCACAAAATTTTGCACACACCCCATGTGACTCAGGGAACGTCATAGATTGTGTTGACGAGAAAATTTAACCCCGCGCCTTAGTTATTTGCCAAAAAACCTGCCTACATTAAAGTTAATGGAGCTGGGAGATACAGGTCATTAATAGGAGCTGTGATTGGTTGCTATTGGCAACCAAGGACATTCTTAGTATAAAAAGCTTCTGCGTCAGATAATATAATATCTTGGAGAGGGAGAGAGAGACAAAAAAAAAAAGAGATGGATATAGAGAGAGAGAGACAAAGAAAGACAGGGAGAGTGGGAGACACAGTTACTATCCTGGGCAATGCCGGGTATTACAGCTAGTATAGTTCTAAAGCTGCTATTGATATCACTTTCTCACCAGATGTCTGTAACAGCCCATCCATAAATTGTGTAATAATGAAAAATGACAGAGGAAAAATGTATTAAACACATGAAGAAAGAGAGGAGCAAAAAGCCCTGGAAAGTCCTGACACCGGCTGAAATCTGTCAGAAGTTATCTTGCCACTTCGTGACAAATAGTATCAGCTACGTCAACTGATGGCCGAAAAAAAAAAGTCTCACTACCAAGGTGCCACACAAAAAACATCTCATGGTGGGTAAAACCAGTCTGCTGTCTCATGACCTTCACAACCTTATTGTTGCAAAACATATTGATGACATTGCTTACAGAAAAAATTCTATAAACTACTGAAGGTTCCAGTAAGGCCTTCTGGGGCCATAATCTGGAAATGGAAAGCACATCATTTCACCATTAACCATCCACAACCAGGTGCTCCCCAAAAGTTTCAGAGAGAAGAGTGAATTATCAGAAGAGTTGTCCAAGAGCCAAGGACACCTGTGGAGAGCTACAGAAAGTCCTGCAATCAGCAGGTACAATTGTTTCACAGAAAATAAGTAATGTGCTCCCCCTCTATGGCCTGAGTGCTCTCCCCCTCTACTCCCCCCTCCATGTCCTGTGTGCTCCCCCTCCCCCCCCATGGCATGCATGCTCTCCCCCCCCCCCCCCCCTCTATGGCCTGTGTGCTCCCCCCCCCCCCCCTCTATGGCCTGTGTGCTATCCCCCCCCCCCCTCTATGGCCTGCGTGCTCCCCTCCCCCCCCTCTGGCCTGTGTGCTCCCCTCCCCCCCTCTATGGCCTGTGTGCTCCCCCCCTCTATGGCCCGCGTGCTCCCCCCCGCCCCCCTCCATGGCTCTCCAACTCTTTGGAGGCCATAACACACACCACAATTGGAGGCCAAAAGGCAAATCACCCCAAAACACCAACACCAGTGAAGTGTGCAGGTGGGAATATCATGGTGTGGGGCTGTTTTTCCTCATACGGCACTGGCAAACTTCATATACATAAATGGAGAAATGTACTGAGACATTCCTGATAAAAATCTACAGCCATCTACCAGGATGATGATGAAACGAGGGAGGACATATCACAAGACAATGATCCCAAACACACGGCCAAGGAAACTCTCAGCTGGATTCCAAGAAAGAAAAATCTGCTAGAATGGCCGAGCCGATCACCGGAGCTGAATCCAATAGAAAATGTCTGAAAAGAACTAAAGCTCAGAGATCATAGAAGGAGCCGGGACCTGCAGCATGTGAGGAAGAATGGGCCAAACTCCACCTGAGCAATGCAGGCAATTAGTGTCTCCATACAGGATGTGAGGAGTGTGTGTGTGTGTGTGTGTGTGTGTGTGTGTGTGTGTGTGTGTGTGTGTGTGTGTAAGAATGGGCCAAAATCCACCTGAGCAATGCAGGCAACTAGTGTCTCTATACAGGATGTGAGGAGTGTGTGCGGAAGAATGGACCAAAATTCACCTGAGCAATGCAGGCGACTAGTGTCTCCATACAGGATGTGAGGAGTGTGTGCGGAAGAATGGGCCAAAATCCACCTGAGCAATGCAGGTGACTAGTGTCTCCATACAGGATGTGAGGCGTGTGTGCGGAAGAATGGGCCAAACTCCACCTGAGCAATGCAGGCGACTAGTGTCTCCATACAGGATGTGAGGAGTGTGTGCGGAAGAATGGACCAAAATCCACCTGAGCAATGCAGGGACTAGTGTCTCCATACAGGATGTGAGGCGTGTGTGCAGAAGAATGGACCAAAATCCACCTGAGCAATGCAGGCGACTAGTGTCTCCATACAGGATGTGAGGAGTGTGTGCGGAAGAATGGACCAAAATCCACCTGAGCAATGCAGGCGACTGGTTTCTCCATACAGGATGTGAGGAGTGTGTGTGCGGAAGAATGGGCCAAAATCCACCTGAGCAATGCAGGTGTCTAGTGTCTCCATACAGGATGTGAGGAGTGTGTGTGTGTGTGTGTGTGTGTGTGTGTGTGTAAGAATGGGCCAAAATCCATCTGAGCAATGCAGGCAACTAGTGTCTCCATACAGGATGTGAGGAGTGTGTGCGGAAGAATGGGCCAAAATCCACCTGAGCAATGCAGGTGTCTAGTGTCTCCATACAGGATGTGAGGAGTGTGTGCGGAAGAATGGGCCAAAATCCACCTGACCAAAGCAGGCGACTAGTGTCTCCATACAGGATGTGAGGAGTGTGTGCAGAAGAATGGGCCAAAATCCACCTGAGCAATGCAGGCAACTAGTGTCTCCATACAGGATGTGAGGAGTGTGTGTGTGTGTGTAAGAATGGGCCAAAATCCACCTGAGCAATGCAGGCAACTAGTGTCTCCATACAGGATGTGAGGAGTGTGTGTGTGTAAGAATGGGCCAAAATCCACCTGAGCAATGCAGGCAACTAGTGTCTCCATACAGGATGTGAGGAGTGTGTGCGGAAGAATGGGCCAAAATCCACCTGAGCAATGCAGGGACTAGTGTCTCCATACAGGATATGAGGAGTGTGTGCGGAAGAATGGGCCAAATCCACCTGAGCAATGCAGGTGACTAGTGTCTCCATACAGGATGTGAGGAGTGTGTGCGGAAGAATGGGCCAAAATCCACCTGAGCAATGCAGGGACTAGTGTCTCCATACAGGATGTGAGGCGTGTGTGCGGAAGAATGGGCCAAAATCCACCTGAGCAATGCAGGGACTAGTGTCTCCTTACAGGATGTGAGGAGTGTGTGCGGAAGAATGGGCCAAAATCCACCTGAGCAATGCAGGCGACTAGTGTCTCCATACAGGATGTGAGGAGTGTGTGCGGAAGAATGGACCAAAATCCACCTGAGCAATGCAGGCAACTAGTGTCTCCATACAGGATATGAGGAGTGTGTGCGGAAGAATGGGCCAAATCCACCTGAGCAATGCAGGTGACTAGTGTCTCCATACAGGATGTGAGGAGTGTGTGCGGAAGAATGGGCCAAAATCCACCTGAGCAATGCAGGGACTAGTGTCTCCATACAGGATGTGAGGCGTGTGTGCGGAAGAATGGGCCAAAATCCACCTGAGCAATGCAGGGACTAGTGTCTCCTTACAGGATGTGAGGAGTGTGTGCGGAAGAATGGGCCAAAATCCACCTGAGCAATGCAGGCGACTAGTGTCTCCATACAGGATGTGAGGAGTGTGTGCGGAAGAATGGACCAAAATCCACCTGAGCAATGCAGGGACTAGTGTCTCCATACAGGATGTGAGGAGTGTGTGCGGAAGAATGGACCAAAATCCACCTGAGCAATGCAGGCGACTAGTGTTTCCATACAGGATGTGAGGAGTGTGTGTGGAAGAATAGGCCAAAATCCACCTGAGCAATGCAGGCGACTAGTGTCTCCATACAGGAGTCATCTGGGGCAAAGGTGAATACATTTTAGTAACACTTTTTTCCCCTCTCATTTTTCATGACACATAATTTATGGACATCTCTGGTGTGGATTGGATGGGTTGTTACCGACATCTGGTGAGAAATTCATATCAATAGCAGCATTAGAAATATATTTGCTTAAAAAATTTGTGACGTGAGGGTGTGATACAGGGCGGGTGGGGATGTATGTCAGGGTACAGTGTATGAAGGGGGGTGTGTGGGGCGAGCGGGGATGTGTGTCAGGGTGTGGTGTATGGAGGGGGTGTGTAGGGCGGGGATGTGTGTCAGGGTGTGGTGTATGGAGGGGGTGTGTGGGGCGGGAATGTGTGTCAGGGCACGGTGTATACAGGTGGTGCAGGGTGGGCGGGGATATGTGTCAGGGTGCAGTGTATGCAGGGTGGGCGGGAATGTGTCAGTGTGTGGTGTATGCAGTGGGTGCAGGGCGAGCGGGCATGTGTGTCAGGGTGCGGTGTATGCAGGGGGGTGCAGCGCGGATGGGGATGTGTCAGGGTACGGTGTATGCAGGGTGGGCGGGGATGTGTCAGGGTGCGGTGTATGCAGGGGGGTGCAGCGCGGATGGGGATGTGTCAGTGTGCGGTGTATGCAGGGTGGGCGGGGATGTGTGTCTGTGTGGTGTATGCAGGGGGTGCAGGGCGAGCGGGGATGTGTGTCAGGGTGCGGTGTATGCAGGGGGTGCAGGGCGAGCGGGGATGTGTGTCAGGGTGCGGTGTATGCAGGGGGTGCAGGGTGGGCGAGGATGTGTCAGTGTGGTGTTTGCAGGGGGTGCAGGGCGAGGGGGCATGTGTGTCAGGGTGCGGTGTATGCAGGGGGTGCAGGGTGGGCGAGGATGTGTCAGCGTGGTGTATGCAGGGGGTGCAGGGCGAGGGGGCATGTGTGTCAGGGTACGGTGTATGCAGGGGGGTGCAGCGCGGATGGGGATGTGTCAGGGTACGGTGTATGCAGGGGGTTGCAGCGCGGATGGGGGATGTGTCAGTGTGCGGTGTATGCAGGGTGGGTGGGGATGTGTGTCAGGGTGCAGTGTATGCAGGGGGTTGCAGCACGGATGGGGATGTGTCAGTGTGCGGTGTATGCAGGGTGGGTGGGGATGTGTGTCAGGGTGCAGTGTATGCAGGGGGTTGCAGCACGGATGGGGATGTGTCAGTGTGCGGTGTATGCAGGGTGGGCGGGGATGTGTGTCAGGGTGCGGTGTATGCAGGGGGTTGCAGCGCGGATGGGGGATGTGTCAGTGTGCGGTGTATGCAGGGTGGGTGGGGATGTGTCAGTGTGCGGTGTATGCAGGGTGGGCGGGGATGTGTGTCAGGGTGCAGTGTATGCAGGGGGTTGCAGCACGGATGGGGATGTGTCAGTGTGCGGTGTATGCAGGGTGGGCGGGGATGTGTGTCAGGGTGCGGTGTATGCAGGGGGTTGCAGCACGGATGGGGATGTGTCAGTGTGTGGTGTATGCAGGGGGTGCAGGGCGAGCGGAGATGTGTGTCAGGGTGTGGTGTATGCAGGGTGGGCGGGGATGTTTATGCAGGGGGTGCAGGGCGAGCGGGGATGTGTGTCAGTGTGCGGTGTATGCAGGGGGGGGTGCAGGAAGCTTTAGTCCCCTCCTGATTGAGGAGCCATCTCAGATTGTGTTGTGGATCATTTCTGTCAATTTGCCACATAACAGAGGGTGGGACATGGGGGGGTGATGGGGGGAGGAGAGGGCGGGTCAAGGGAGAGTGCAGCTCTGGAGGGGACTGGGGCATCGTTGAGTGCAGCCAGTAACGCAGCTATCTTGCAGTTTCGTATCGGGGGGAGCTGTATGTGTTTGGGGGCTACAACGCGCGGCTGAACCGTCACTTTCAGGACCTGTGGAGGTACACGCCAGGTAGGTAGTGGAGCGGTGACTCTCCTGCTGACAGGACCACTTGTCTCCATCTTAATGCCTCTGTCTTCTTAGAAGCCGGTCGTTGGCAGCGTGTGGAGGTGCAAGGAAAAGGGCCCTGCGCTCGGCGGCGGCAGTGCTGCTGCATCGTGGGAGACAAAATCCTGCTATTCGGAGGCACCAGGTAGAGGGGACAGTGGTTTGGGGAACTTAGATCTTCTCTTAGGTACCATGACAATCTGTACAGAAGAGGATTGTGAAAGGAGCTTTGGAGGTTCAGTGGTGAGAACTTGGACGGGGCTGGGGGCCGCACCAGTGACTGGAGGGGAGGAAGTAACAGCCCTTCTCTTCTTGCCGCAGTCCATCTCAGGACCAGAACCTACAAGATGAGTTCTATTTGATGGATCACTCAGACCTCTACATTCTAGACTTCAGTAAGTTGTGGTAGGTGGAGGCTGGGGGGAAAGGGGGAGTGCTGCTGCGGTGTAATAGGTGGGGGGTGGGCTGCCATGGTGTAAAAGGTGGAAGCTATGGGAGATGCTGCGGTGTGGTAGGTGGCGGCTGGGGGGATGCTGTGGTAGGTGGAGGCTATGGGGGGAGGCTGTGGTAGGTGGAGGCTATGGGGGAGGCTGTGGTAGGTGGAGGCTATGGGGGATGCTGCGGTGGTAGGTGGAGGCTATTGGGGATGCTGCGGTGTGGTAGGTGGAGGCTATGGGGGGTGCTGCGGTGTGGTAGGTGGAGGCTATGGGGGGTGCTGCGGTGTGGTAGGTGGAGGCTATGGGGGGTGCTGCGGTGTGGTAGGTGGAGGCTATGGGGGGTGCTGCGGTGTGGTAGGTGGAGGCTATGTGAGGTGCTGCGGTGTGGTAGGTGGAGGCTATGGGGATGCTGTGGTGTGGTAGGTGGAGGCTATGGGGGGTGCTGCGGTGTGGTAGGTGGAGGCTATGTGAGGTGCTGCGGTGTGGTAGGTGGAGGCTATGGGGATGCTGTGGTGTGGTAGGTGGAGGCTATGGGGGTTTGCTGTGGTGTGGTAGGTGGAGGCTATGGGGGTTTGCTGTGATGTGGTAGGTGGAGGCTATGGGGGTTTGCTGTGGTGTGGTAGGTGGAGGCTATGGGGGTTTGCTCTGGTGTGGTAGGTGGAGGCTATGGGGGGTGGTGTGGTAGGTGGAGGCTATGGGGGGTGGTGTGGTAGGTGGAGGCTATGGGGGGGTGGTGTGGTAGGTGGAGGCTATGGGGGGGTGGTGTGGTAGGTGGAGGCTATGGGGGGGTGTTGTGGTGTGTTAGGTGGAGGCTATGGGGGGTGGTGTGGTAGGTGGAGGCTATGGGGGGGTGCTGTGGTGTGGTAAGGGTACCGGTAGGCTCTCCAGCATCATCCTGTGTTTGCAGTTGGCAGTGCGTGGCTGGAGGCCAGCGTGGCTGCTCACTGTGTGTGTCTTCCAGGTCCCAGTTTGAAGACGCTGTGTAAGCTGGCCGTCCTGCAGTACAGTCTGGACCAGTCCTGCCTGCCCCACGACATCAGGTGCTGGCACTCGCGCTCCTAGATCTGCGGCCTCTCATGTTCTCATTAACCATTTTGTCCTCTGCAGGTGGGAGCTGTCAGCCATGACCACAAACAGCAACATCAGCCGCCCCCTGCTCTCCTCCCATGGATAGAGGCTGCCGGCACCGCCCAGCGTCCTCCTTTCCGCCCAGCGTCCTCCTTTCCGCCCAGCGTCCTCCTTTCCGCCCAGCGTCCTCCTTTCCGCCCAGCGTCCTCCTTTCCGCCCAGCGTCCTCCTCTCCGCCCAGCGTCCTCCTCTCCGCCCAGCGTCCTCCTCTCCGCCTTTTCCGCCTCTCCACGTCTTCAGACTGCACTGCAAAACAAGTCTTATTTCACTAAAAATAAAATGTCATTTTAAAATCTCTGAAAATTGTAGATTCACATTGAAGGCATCAAAACTATGAATTAACACATGTGGAATGAAATACTTAACAAAAAAGTGTGACACAACTGACAATCTGTCTTATATTCTAGGTTCTTTACAGTAGCCTCCTTTTGCTTTGATTTCTGCTTTGCACATTCTTGGCATTCTCTTGATGAGCTTCAAGAGGAGGTCACTGGAAATGGTCTTCACTTCACAGGTGCGCCCTGTCAGGTTTAATAAGTGGGATTTCTTGGCTTATAAATGGGGTTGGGACCATCAGTTGTGTTGTGTAGAAGTCTGGTGGATACAGCTGATAGTCCTACTGAATAGACTGTTAGCTGTTTTTTTTCTTGCCATAATACAAATTCTAAGTAAAGAAAAACGAGTGGCCATCATTACTTTAAGAAAGGAAGGTCAGTCAGTCCGAAAAAATTGGGAAAACTTTGAAAGTGTGCCCAAGTGCAGTGACAAAAACCATCAAATGCTACAAAGAAACTGGCTCACATGAGGCCCGCCCCAGGAAAGGAAGACCAAGAGTCGCCTCTGCTGCGGAGGATAAGTTTATCCGAGTCACCAGCCTCAGAAATCGCAGATTAACAGCAGCTCAGATTAGAGACCAGGTCAATGCCACACAGAGTTCTAGCAGCAGACACATCTCTAGAACAACTGTTAAGAGATATGATCACTCTGGAAGAACTGCAGAGATCTACAACTGAGGTGGGAGAGTCTGTCCATAGGACAACAATCAGTCCTACACTGCACAAATCTGACCTTTATGGAAGAGTGGCAAGAAGAAAGTCATTTCTCAAAGATATCCATAAATAGTGTTTCAAGTTTGCCACAAGCCACCTGGGAGACACCAAACGTGGAAGAAGGTGCTCTGGTCAGATGAAACCAAAATCAAACTGTTAGGGCACAATGCCAAATGAGATGTTTGGCATAAAAGCAACACAGCTCATCACCCTGAACACACCATCCCCACTGTCAAACATGGTGGTGGCAGCATTATGGTTTAGGCCTGATTTTCTTCAGCAGGGACAGGGAAGATGGTTAAAATTGATGGGAAGATGGATGGAGCCAAATACAGGACCATTCTTGAAAAAAACCTGTTGGAGTCTGCAAAAGACCTGAGACTGGGACGAAGATTTGTCTTCCAACAAGACAATGATCCCAAACATAAAGCAAAATCTACAATGGAATGGTTCACAAATAAACGTATCCAGGTGTTAGAATGGCCAAGTCACAGTCCAGACCTGAACCCAATCGAGAATCTGTGGAAAGAGCTGAAAACTGCTGTTCACAAACCCTCTCCATTCAACCTCACTCAGCTCCAGCAGTTTACAAAGGAAGAATGGGTGAGAATTTCACCTCTCCATGTGCAAAACTGATAGACACATACCCCAGGTGACTGCAGCTGTAATCGCAGCAAAAGGGGGCGCTACAAAGGATTAACTTACAGGGGATGAATAATATTGCACGCCACAATTTTCAGTTTATTATTTTTTAAAAATTTTTTAAAATAAGCAATACATTTCCTTCATCTTCACAATTGTGTCACTTGTTGTTGATTCTTCACCAGAACATTAACATTTTATCTTTATGTTTGAAGCCTGAAATGTGGGAAAATGTTGAAAAATTCAAGGGGGCTGAATACTTTCACAAGGCACTGTATATCACATACAGGAGGAGGGGAGGTGTATATACAGCTCTGGCAATAATGAAGAAACCACTGCACAGTTGTATAAAAATCATACATTCCAGTGTCAGTTGAATTCCACCAGTCCACCTCATTTTACTTAATGAGCTTCTGATTAGGGGATCACCTAAACTAAATCTTATTTAACAAGGAAAAGTCTAAAAAAAACACTGCTGTGGTCTTCACAATGGCTGGACGGAAAAACAAGTCCTAGTAATATCCCAAAAGTAATAGGAATGAAAACATAACTTGTAACCATGCCAAAGGAGTTGAAAAGAAAAGTCTTGAGTGAGTAAAAGAAGGCCTCAATTCTGGCTTTAGTAGCAGAGGGATACAGTGGAGCGTCATGTTGCCTCCATCTTTAAAATTTCTAAGACGGCAGTCCATTACAACAAGGTCAAGCAGCAGACATTGGAGACAACAAAGCTACAGACCGGCAGAGGGTGAAAGCGTCTTGCAGCCACTGTGAAATTTGGTGGTGGATCGGTGATGATCTGGGGATGCTTCAGCAAAGCTGGAATTGGGCAGACTAAACTATGCGAAGGACGTATGACTCAAGCCACATACAAGGTTAGCCTGGAAAAATAATTGCTTCCTTCTGCTCAGGCAATGTTCCCCAAGTCTGAGGACTGTTTTTTCCAGTAGAACAATGCGCCATGCCACACAGCTAGGTCAATCAATGTGCGGATGAAGGGACACCACATCAAAACCCTGCCATGTCTATCCCAATCTCCATACCTGAACCCCATTGAAAACCTCTGGAATGTAATCAAGAGGAAGATGGGTATTCACCAGCTATCAAACAAAGAAGAACTGCTTACATTTCTGCACCAGGAGTGGCATAAGGTCACCCAAAAGCAGAGTGACAGACTGGAGGAAAGCGGCCAAGACGCAGGAAAGCTGGGATTAATAATGGTTATTCCACAAAATACTGATTTCTGAATCTTCCTGAGGTAAAACATTAGTATTGTTGTTTCTAAATGATGAGGAACTTGTTTTCTTTGCATTATTTGAGGTGAAAGTGCTGTGCATTGTTCTGTTATTTTCACCATTTCTCATTTTCAGAAAATTAAATACAAAATTTATTGCTTGGAAATTGGGAGACGTCGTCAGTAGTTTATAGAATAAAAGAACAATTTACATTTTACTCAAATAGAGAAAAATCAGAAAAACTGACAATTTGGAAGTGGTCTTTTAATTTTTGCCAGAGCTGTGTGTATATATGTATATGTATGTATATATATATCATACAGGAGGAGGGAGTGTGTCCCTTGTACAGGGAGGGCTGTAAGGACAAGCTTCCCTTTGTGTTCTCCTTCACTCACACTGTGTTTCCTGCACCCTCAAATTGGCAATGTAGATCTTCCACATCATTCCCTAGGAGAATATTTGCAGGCAGCCGCTCATCACCCCAACCACACATTGCTTGACCCCAAAGCCAAAGTCCAGATCTACGCTCGCCTTTGGGATATTCCTCCTTTGTCCTCCAGCCAATTCAATAACAATCCCTGGTCCATGATGAAAAAACAAAAAGCCAGCACCAAATGTGCACTACAGCACTAAACATTCCAAACTGTACTTATTATAAAAAATTTTTTGAGATTTTTGGCAAAAAATTGCAATTTCTTGAGCTGCTTCGCCACGTCACGGCAAATCTCATTTGAAGCAGTCCTACACTAAAATATTTTTATAAAATGTGCCATACGGCCTCACATATGAATAGTAGAACTGCTCTTAGCAGCACTCACCTGGTCTATTTCAATCCCGTACCCATGACTGAGTCATGGCTGTGGGCGGGACAGGTCCAAGCAAATGCTGCATGAAGTAAATAGCCTGTGGACAAAGCCTGATGACTTAATGTGAACAGTCACCAACCGCCAAAATCCAGACAGATGGAATACATCCCAAACTGGAGTGCATAGCAAGGTGGAGGTCAACCACCGACCAATTCAATGAAGAAAAAACAAAAAGCCAGCACCAAATGTGCACTACAGCACTAAACATTCCAAACTGTACTTATTATAAAAAAATTTTATCCAGTGTCTTTCAAATAATAAAGGAGATAATGATGGGAGTTGTATTTTTAGATATTTTTAAAGTTCGTAACGCCACCTGTGGTGTGGCGGCTATGTGAGTCACTGCTGCACTGTAGGTTTCCCGGGGCAGGTGATGAGGGCACAGCTAAGGTGTTCTTACTCCCCACAGGTGGAGTGAGGCCCCAAAATAACCATTGATAATAAGCATAGTCTATGAGGGCAGGCTATGACGCAGGAGGAATGGAGACGACATCGGGGCTTCGCAACAAGTATGTTACTCACTGTATTAGTTCAAGCTTGACAACCAGCTTAGTCCATCCACAGTATGCTGGGATCCTCAGTGATGGGTAACCACCGATCCTGAGTAAGTCCAAGGCCACTACCGGTACATCTGTTTGTCTGACTTTCCTGGCCATCTCTCTGCGCTGACTTCCTCCCTCCTGGCCTGTGCCTTCACACACAGTGCCCTGAGCCAGGGGCTCGGACTTCTAAAGGGACTTCTGCCTGCCTGGCTCCCTCCGGGGACCTTCAAAGAGATTTCTGCCTGCCTGGCTCCCTGGTCCTCTGTGGCCCCCTTCCAGCGGATTCGTGTGCTGCTTGTGGCCCGAAGGTGCCTCCGATGTTACTAGGAAGTACTGAAGTATCTTCCTACCCTAGGGTCCGGAAGCCCGTTTGCGACTAAATATTTTCACCTTGAGATGTTGCTTGTGAAACGCGACTATAGGGGTGTCTGACACACTTCCCCTAAGTCACTGGGATTCTCTCTTCCTTCTCCTCAGAGTTGACAGGACCCCTAGGGTCCTCACCCCTAGTCGGTCTCATGCCTCCACCTGAATGACTCTCCTAACCGACCAATTTTCAAAACTTAGCTCTGCCCATTTTACCTCAGACAGCTCACTCACTAAGCTCCACCCCCTGGATGGTTCTAGATACAGGGCACGGAGCTTAAATGCCATAACCAGACTACTGGTCGCTAAGCATTCATGGGACCTGCCCCACCCCTGATCCAATGTGTGAGCTAACAATTGGGTGGCTGTAGGTTTTTGGGACGTGAACCGGCAGATGCCCTCCCTATTACCCAGGATGGGGCACCACACCTCTGCTGAGGTGCAGTATCTCTGTGGCGACGCTAGCCCCAGGGGTGCCACATATCCAAGGTGCACAGCGTGCGCTCTCTGACCTATTCCTGTATTTCTGAGGGACACTTGGAAAGAAATTGTTCTATAAGAAATACCTGTATAACGTCTTCCACAGTGAAGGCGTCTTCCGCTTCCAGCCATCTCCGACATGCCTGGGACATCTTATGGGCATACATCCTAAACGATCCATGTCGTGCATGGGAGGTCTCGGCACTGTGCCCTATGTGAGTCTGGGGTGATAGCATGGTAATCCAGGATAGTCCACTTTACAATGTTGTAATCCCGGTTCTGTTGGGAGTCAATGGTGCGATAAGCCTCTGCCAGGCTTCCGTTGAGGAGTTCCACTAACAAACGCATCCAGCTAGAGTGGGGCACCTCCATCACCGCACACTGCTCCTCAAAGTCCTTGAAGAACCCTTCCACATCTCCGGAAGCACCATCAAATGGCTTGAAGTCCGCTGGGTAATCTGTACAGGTTCTGGATCGCTGGGTTTACACTCCAACTCATATTACTACCTCTGCTGGACTCCATTGATTCTTGTCTCCGCTGTGCTTAGCGAGCAGCCTCCTCCTTATACTCCTGAGATACACCGGGGCCCCTAAACCACCATCTCTTCTTCGAAACCCACCAACCACTGGCTTTTTGGGGCAGGAATCCTCGACTCCAGTGCTTCTCCATTAGACATCTGGGAGGAGGTGGTCTGGCTCACACCCACCAGTAGATCAATTAGGCCTAAGACACGGTGAGAAAAATGGTGCGAGTGGAGTGTGATAAAAAATCGCATTACACTCGGACCAATATTAGCCTGTGTGTCAGCGCACATGAGTGATTATTTTCTCAGCCCTAATCGGAGCGAGAAAACAATCGTAGCATGCTGCAATTGTAATGCAATCATTGTTTCTCTCGCACCAATTCAAGTCAATGGGGCGAGAGAAAAATCGCACTGCACTCGCGGTACACCGATGTAATACGGCTACGGAGGAGAGAGGGAGATAAATCCCTCCCTCCCCTCCTCAGTGCCGGCCTGACCCCCACAACTGAGGTCTGCTCGCACGAACGGACCTCAGTCGCAGGGACACTCGCATGACACTCGGCTCTGCTGTACTGCCAGCGTGAGCCGAGTGACATGGAAGGGGATCACAGTAATCCCCGTGTGGCCCCAGCCTTAAGGCCTCTTTAGTCAGTTCCTTGTATCTCAGGCCCGATCTCTGGCTCTCTCCTGTAGACTGGATACGGTCCAGTTTCTGTCCTCACTATGTGGGTGGTTCTATATTGGGCTGTGTTCTGTTGATTCCACCGCTGCCACCTGTTGTCACGGGATCCTCTGATATCACACAATCAACAGAGCGAGAGATGAGTGAACAATCCAAAGAGCCTTTATTCCAAGCAAATCAGAAAGTACATAAAATAATCCACCACAGAGGGTAAAATAGTCCAGAAACACAGATATAGTCCAGTAAGCGAAATGTGTCCAGGTCTGTCTGGGGAGCCTCAGCATCTCCCACAGAGGATGAATCTTCCTGCTTCTCTCTTCTCCTTCTCAGACAGACTTAATATTCTCCCAGGTAAGCAGAGAGTTTGGTGGATCCCAGGCCCCCTCTCCCCCGGACTTAGGGACAAAAGCCCGGCAGGGGCTGATTAACCTGCAAACATGACAATGTACACACAAGGAATACACAGAATGGACAGAACACCACGCCTAAAATACGAGTCTACACAAAATTATACACAACCTCCCACATTCTATCAGCACAACCCCCTCCTCTGTATGTGATACAAATATACACACACCCTCCTGTGTATGTATATTTGTACCACATACAGAGAAGGGGGTGTGTATATTTGTATCACATACAGAGGAGGGGGTGTGTATATTTGTATCACATACAGAGGAGGAGGGTGCATATATATATATATATATATATACACCCCCTCTTTTGTACGTGATATATATATATACAGTACATACCAAAAGTTTAGACACACCTACTCATTCAAAGAGTTTTCTTTATTTTCAGGACTCTGAAAATTGTAGATTTACGTTGAAGGCATCAAAACTATGAATTAACACATGTGGAATGAAATACTTAAAAAAGTGTAAAACAACTGAAAATATGTCTTATATTCTAGGTTCTTTACAGTCGCCACCTTTTGCTTTGATTACTGTTTTGTACACTCTTGGCATTCTCTTGATGAGCTTGAAGAGGTAGTCACCAGAAATGGTCTTCCAACAGTCTTGAAGGAGTTCCCAGAGATGCTTAGCACTTGTTGGCCCTTTTGCCTTCACTCTGCGGTCCAGCTCACCCCAAACCATCTTGATTGGGTTCAGGTCTGGTGACTGTGGAGGCCAGGTCATCTGGCGTAGCACCCCATCACTCTCCTTCTTAGTCATATAGCCCTTACACAGCCTGGAGGTGTGTTTGGGGTCATTGTCCTGTTGAAAAATAAATGATGGTCCAACTAAACGCAAACCGGATGGAATACCACGCCGCTGCAAGATGCTGTGGTAGCCTTCAATTTTGAATAAATACCAAACAGTGTCACCAGCAAAGCACCCCCACACCATCACACCTCCTCCACCATGCTTCACGGTGTGAACCAGGCATGTAGAGTCCATCCGTTCACCTTTTCTACAAAGACACGGTGGTTGGATCCAAAGATCTCAAATTTGGACTCATCAGACCAAATCACAGATTTCCACTGGTCTAATGTCCATTCCTTGTGTTCTTTAGCCCAAAGAAGTCTATTCTGCTTGTTGCCTGCCCTTAGCAGTGGTTTCCTAGCAGCTGTTTTACCATGAAGGCCTGCTACACAAAGTCTCCTCTACAGAACAGTTGTTCTAGAGATGAGAAGATGTGTCCAAACTTTTGGTCTGTACTGTATATATATCATACCTCCCAACCGTCCCGGATACAGGGGGACTATCACGCTTTGCAGAGTTTGTCCCATTGCCACGGGCGGGAGGTCTTTATCCCGGCTCCGCCCACCCACTCTCTCCCCGCCTCGCTGCTTTTCCCTCCCACCATCCTAACACGTGTCTTGAGCATTACAGAGCAGAGCGCGCTACGCTAGTCTCTGTGCTGCTGCTGCTAAGGTAATGAATCTCCCCAGCGCTCATTCCCTCCCCCTCCCCCCCTCGGCCCGGAGCCTGTGCTCCTCCAGCTGTTTCTTTGATTCCCGTGTGTTTGTGTCCTGATCTATCGTGTGTGCAGTGTTTGCTTCTCAATGCTGCAGGCACACACCACAGTAGATCAGGACATTGGGGAGAGGACAGTGTGTACTTAGCACTTGTGTCCTCTCCTGCAGGTGCATAGCACTGGTCGGTAATATGCAAAGATAGAAGCATTGGCAATGCTTCTATCAGCTACCGTCCACATGATCTCCTGCCTGGCAGAGCTGCTGCATCTTAGGCTGCTTTCACACCTCCGGTTTTGCAGAGCCGGCCAATCCGGCTCTAAAACCTATGCAACGGATGCGGCGACAAAACCGCATCCTTTGCATACGTTTTTTACATGTAGCCCGTCCGGTTTTTGCCGCTTGCGGCAGGCTACTGAGCATGCGCAGTGGAAAAAACCGCATGCGGCGTCCATAGGCATACATTGCAAATCGCGCCGCATCGGCCGGATGTGGCGCGATGCGTTTTTTTTTGCTGGACAAAAAACGTGCCAGGCACTGTTCTATCCGGCCGCCGCATCAGCTAAATCTGCCGCATGCGGCAAAAACCGGACCGAACACAAGCCCATGTGGCACAATACGGCACTGATGTACGTCTATGCAGGAAAAACCGCAACCGGCGGCAAAAAAACGGTTGCGTTTTTCCTGCAGAGCGCCGTATTGTGCCGCACAGGAAAAAACGGATGTGTGAAAGCAGCCTTAGGCGAAGTTCACACATCAGTTTTTTCCAATCAGGCACAATCCGGTTTGTGCCTGATGCAATGGTTCTGTCTCAGATTGTGAAAAAACTGATGCGACGAATCAGTTTTTTTTTGTTATGCTGAGAGAGAGACAGAGACCCCATCATCACTGCACAAACACCGGCACTACCTCACATGCATCATCACCGCACACGCCAGCACTAACTCACACGCATCATCACTGCACAAACACCGGCACTACCTCACATGCATCATCACCGCACACCCCTGCACTACTTCACACGCATCATCACCGCACACCCCTGCACTACCTCACACGCATCATCACCGCACATCCCTGCACTAACTCACACGCATCATCACCGCACACCCCTGCACTACCGCACGCATCATCACCAGACACCCCTGCACTACCTCACATGCATCATCACCGCACACGCCAGCACTACCCAGCACACATCATCACCGCACAGGCAGGCACTACCTCACACGCATCATCACCGCACACGCCAGCACTACCCAGCACGCATCATCACCGCACAGGCAGGCACTACCTCACACGCATCATCACCGCACACTGTAGCGCCTGGTCCCACCAGACCCCGTGGGGGGCGCGCCCCCTCACATGTGCCCAGTCCCAGCATGGCTCCCACTAGCACTCCCAGTCATAGCCCCAGGCAGTGACGGCCTTCCTCTTACCGGTCCCATGGCTCTGCAGACGTTGCTCCTGCTCCCAGGCATGCTGCAGCCTCTTCCTGTCTCCCTTCCTTACACAGAGCAGCAGTAAGTGACTCTAGGCTGCGCGCGAGGCCACGCCCCCTTTCTTAAAGCGGTATGCCCCGTTTTCTGGAAGTGACCTCAGAGGTCACCTGTTACCTAATGGGTATTCAGGTTCACCTCCCCCAGCAGCAGGCGCCCGAGCAACGCTTCCATTAGAGCCTTGCCAGTGTCCAGACCCCTTGTGCTGTTTTCTGTGCATTGATACCTGGTTCTAATCCCTTGTCTCACCGTAGTGCCATCCGTACCATTCCGGCTGTGGACGTCACCGCTCATACCGACAGTGGACGTCACCGTGCCCTACCTACCGTGGACATTATCTGTGTCGTACCTGCTGTGGACAAATAGGAATAACGTTTGGAACACCATTCTAAGTCCGAACTGGGTGCAAAAACCTAAAAAAACATCACTATGGGGAGATAAGGTATGCACACCAGTGACTATGTAAGGGGAATACATATTCTGCTATTTCATGTATTCCCCTTACATAGTCACTGGTGTGCATACCTTATCTCCCCATAGTGATGTTTTTTTAGGTTTTTGCACCCAGTTCAGACTTAGAATGGTGTTCCAAACGTTATTCCTTATTTGTTAGTAGTTTTTCGTTTGTGAACCCTCCCCAACCACACCTATTGCCAATCCATATCATATGCATAAATAGCCTGGGTCTCAGCTTCCCATACACGGTAGGTTTTTTAACTGCATGAGAGGACACACACAAGCTAGGGACCCCAACGTAGAGAAATACTTTGGCGCAGTGTTGGGGCTCTATTGCATTGATCAATTCAGTAGCTAAATTTCTCTTGATTCATATATTCATGGCAGTAATGCAGGTTCCATTTTTCACATTTTCACTCTTCATATAGCTATTGAATTTTTCATGTCAGTATTCACACAGCAGTTTCTGCTATTTCATGTATTCCCCTTACATAGTCACTGGTGTGCATACCTTCTCTCCCCATAGTACCTGCTGTGGACGTCACCGCTCATACCGACAGTGGACGTCACTGTGCCCTACCTGCCGTGGACATTATTCGTGCCGTACCTGCTGCGGACGTCACCTGCTGTGAACATCTCCGGTGCAGTTTCCGTGTCCTGCCGGCTGTGGACGTCACAACCTTGCTACACCTGGCCCTACAGAGACTCCTACTACCGGTTCCTGGCTGCCATGCATTTAGGCCTTCTGGGGAGGCACCGCACAGTCCCTGTATAGGGGTTCGCTGCTGGTCGCCTTCTCAGGGGAGTCCGGTGCACGGTCCAGAGGGTCCACCTCTGAACGCTCGCCGCTCCTCGGTGAGCGTAACACACACCCCTGCACTACCTCACACGCATCATCACCGCACAGTCAGGCACTACCTCACACGCATCATCACCGCACACGCCAGCACTACCCAGCACGCATCATCACCGCACAGGCAGGCACTACCTCACACGCATCATCACCGCACACGCCAGCACTACCCAGCACGCATCATCACCGCACAGGCAGGCACTACCTCACACGCATCATCACCGCACACCCCTGCACTACCTCACACGCATCATCACCGCACAGGCAGGCACTACCTCACACGCATCATCACCGCACACGCCAGCACTACCCAGCACGCATCATCACCGCACAGGCAGGCACTACCTCACACACATCATCACCACACACCCCTGCACTACCGCACGCATTATCACCGCATACGCTGGCACTACCCTGCATGCATTTTCACCGCACACAACCCGGCATTACCTCAGTGACGTCACCGCTGACAGCGCGACTCCCTTCAGTTGCTGCGTGGAGCTGATAGAGAGAGGCGGTGTTCTACTGCCGTTCCTGTCAGCTTCATGTAGTAGAGCTGAGAGCGTTGCGGGATCTCTGTGGATTACGTTGGACCTGGAGGGGTATTTGGGGATTTTAATAAAATGGTTAAAGAGGGTGTTTTTTTGTCTTTTATTCCAAATAAAGGATTTTTTTGGGTGTGTTTATTTACTTTCACTTACAGGTTAATCATTGGGGGTGTCTCAGACGCCTGCCATGATTAACCCCTTATTACCCCGATTGCCACCGCACCAGGGCAATTCGGGAAGAGCCGGACTGTCGCATCTAATGGATGTGGCAATTCCGGGCTGCTGCTGGCTGATACTTTTAGGCTGGGGGGCTCCCCATAACGTAGATCTCCCCATCCTGAGAATACCAGCCTTCAGCCGTGTGGCTTTATCTTGGCTGGTATCAAAATTGGGGGGAACCGCACGCCATTTTTCTTTTAATTATTTATTTATTTTACTGCACAATATAGACCCGCCCACCGGCAGCTGTGATTGGATGCAGTGAGACAGCTGTCACTCAGCGTGGGGGCGTGTCTGACTGCAACCAATCATAGGCGCCGGTGTGCAGGGAAAGCAGTGAATACGAGATTGAATAATGGGCGGCCGGCATTTTCAAATCAGGAGAAGCCGCCGGAGCAGTGTGACAGCCGTGCAGCCCCGCGCCGGTGATCGGTGAGAGTGAGTGTATGAGTCAGTGAGTGAGTCAGTGAGTGAGTTTGAGAGAGAGTGAGTGAGAGAGTGATTGATTTTCTGCCAAGCAATTAATTTATATCACTTCTGGGCATGCTCAGAAGTAAAAACTGGATACGGTACATGCTTCCGGCGTTTGAAGCATGACACCGTATCCGGCTCGCATAGACTTTCATTATGCACCATGCCGCACAGCGCCGCACCCGGCGCTATGCATTTTTTTGCCGCTGGCAAAAAACGTTCCTCTCTGCGTCCTGTGCAGCCGCCGGAGTGACGATTTTTGCCGCATCCGGCAAAAAACGGATCAAACGCAAGTACATGCGGCACAATCCGATGCTAATAAAAGTCTATGAGGAAAAACCGCACCCGGCGACAAAAAAAACCCAAAACACATGCGTTTTTCTCTCCTGGATCCTAGCTGCCTGCACACCCTGTTCAGCTCTCCTCCTGGGTCCTAGCTGCCTGCACACCCTGTTCAGCTCTCCTCCTGGATCCTAGCTGCCTGCACACCCTGTTCAGCTCTCCTCCTGGGTCCTAGCTGCCTGCACACCCTGTTCAGCTCTCCTCCTGGGTCCTAGCTGCCTGCACACCCTGTTCAGCTCTCCTCCTGGGTCCTAGCTGCCTGCACACCCTGTTCAGCTCTCCTCCTGGGTCCTAGCTGCCTGCACACCCTGTTCAGCTCTCCTCCTGGGTCCTAGCTGCCTGCACACCCTGTTCACTCTTTTCCTGGGTCCTAGCTACCTGCACACCCTATTCACTCTCCTCCTGGGTCCTAGCTGCCTGCACACCCTGTTCACTCTCCTCCTGGGTCCTAGCCGCCTGCACACCCTGTAGTTAACTCCCTGCCTGTTCTGCACATTGCTGATCTGTGGTGGCTCAGAGCGATCACGGACAGCTTCTGCAGTTTCAGTTTGCTGGATGGGTGTAGATGGGGTGTGGATATGGGTGTGGCTGTTTGTAAAATGGGTATGGCTAGGGGCGTGGCCTAAAATTGCCGAGGCGCGCGTTGCGCGCCGCAAACTTTGTCCCTCTTTCCCTTCTTTAAAAGTTGGGAGGTATGTATATATGTATATACATACACACACCCTCCTCTGTATGTCATATACATACACACCCCCTCCTCTGGATGTGATATATAATAGTAATTATTATTTCTATAGCGCCATCATATTCTGCAGCGCTGTACAATTCAGAGGGGACATGTACAGACAATGAGACAATACAAAATAACAAGATTAAGATACCAAGAGGAGTGAGGGCCCTGCTCATAAGCTTACAGTCCATGAGGAAATAGGGGAGGCACAAAAGGTGAATGGGGGGGGGAGCTTGTCATATATGGTCCAGCCATCAATATAATAGGGGATTCAAAACTAGCTGCGTGGACCGGTCACCAGCCAGAATTTATACAGGTACAGAATGTAAAAAAGTACATGGAGAGGAAGGAACCAGAATATCCAGGGGACGAGAACTGGAAGTAAAGTTTATGAAGGGCAGAAAGGGACTAGATTAGATCAGGGCGGTGAGGTGATTGGCTAGTCTAAAGAAATGAGTTTTTAGGGCCCGCTTAAAGCTGTGGATGTTGGGAATTAATCGGATTGATCTTGCTAGTGTGTTCCAGAACTTAGGCGCAGATCGTGAGAAATCTTGAAGACGGGAGTGGGAGGTTCGAATTGTTGAGGATGTCAATTCTTAGGTCATTAGCAGAGTGGAGGGCACGGGTGGGGTGATAGACAGAGATGAGAGAGGAGATGTAGGGCCGTGCAGAACTGTGGAGAGGACGGGTGGGTGATAGAGATGAGGGAGGAGATGTAGAGCGGTGCAGAACTGTGGAGAGGATGGGTAGTGTTACGGTTGCTGTGGCACTGGAGACTATGTTTGGATTTCTTGCTACTGCACATGTGCGAGCACAGGAGACTATGTTCGGATTTCTTGCTACTGCACATGTGCAAGCGCTGGAGACTAAGTCCTATCTTGGAGCCATTGCACATGTGCGGGTGACATCATCGCTGACACGAGGTCACATGTCTCTGACACCTTCTAAGCTGATTGACCGCTGGTCATGTGCTTGTGACACGTGGTCACATGTCTCTGACACCTTCTATGCCGATTGGTCGCTGGTCATGTGCTTGTGACGCTTTGCTCGGTGATAGGCCAGCGTGACGTCATTGCTGTCATTCTGGCAGCGGATTGGCTCTGGTGTCCTCCATCTTGGATGAGGCACAGAGTCTATATAAGACCCTGACGCACGCCGCCCGGCGCTCAGTCCTCTTGGTTCATGCATGAGAGTAGACGCTCTGTGCACGTTCCTCTAGGCATTCCTCTGTCTATGCTAGGTGAGCGCTACCGGCAGGGTAGCGGTCTTATACCTTACAGCTTCGTCTGCGCTCCATATCCCTACCTCTTAGTGGAGCGGACATAGGCAGGTGCCTGAGGCACATGGTCCGGCTGGGCCTTGTGATTCTACTCGTAGGTGGATGTTGCCGCTAGGGTAACGTTCCTTATACTGCATCTGGCAGTTGTTCGTATCCTCGCACACTAGGGGAGCGAACATAGGTAGGAGCTTTGTGCGGCTTATGCTGCTGTCCGTCTCTTTTGCACCACTAGTGGAGCGGACCCAGGCAGGTGCCATATCTAGTGGTTCGTGTCCTCGCACACTAGTGGAGCGAACGCAGGTAGGAGCTTTGTGCGGCTTACGCTGCTGTCTGTCTCCTGGCACCGCTAGAGGAACGGACCTAGGTAGGTGCCATTTCACACTCACTGCTTTCGTCTCTGTGACCATTAACAGAGACCATTCCACACACCCTCCAAGTAAGGGAGGAATTGCTTTATTTCCTAATTATATTCCTCTGTGAGTTTAACAGAGGTATTGCACTCTGCACTTGTGCTATTACTATTTACAGTGGCACACTTATATACCCCTTATCCTCTGCCATAGTCTGCAGCAAAGTCTTTGCACGGTGGACCCTGACTGTCTGATATTCTTTTGGGTTTTATTATCAGACAGCCCCCCGTAACATTAGGACTGAGCCAAGGGTCTGGCAGTTATGGCAGAATATCAGCAGTTACGCCGTTACATACAAGTACTTGAGTCACGGCTCAAGAGTATAGAGGATAAACCTCAGACCATGGTGACGTCTGCACATGATCCTCGCCTTGCTCTGCCAAACAGGTATTCTGGCGATGCCAGATCATGTCGTGGTTTCATTAGTCAGTGTCAGATACACCTAGAGGTCAACTCTTCTCGCTTCTCTACGGAGAGGTCCAGAGTAGGCTTTATCATCTCCTTACTTCAGGACAAAGCCTTAGAATGGGCGACTCCCCTATGGGAGCGGTCTGATGTGGTTACTCTGAGACATCAAGACTTTCTTGAAGCTCTTAAAGCGGTATTCATGGGTCCGCAGGTTACCCATGATGCGGCCCTGAGACTGTTAGATCTATTTCAGGGTTCGTTATCCACTAGTTCTTATGCCATTGCTTTTAGAACTCTGGTGGCAGAACTAGATTGGCCAGAAAAGGTGTTGATTCCTATCTTCTGGAGAGGGTTGGCAGGCTATGTCAAGGATGCCCTTGCTACTCGTGAGGTCCCTGCTTCTCTGGAGGACTTAATCACTGTAGCAACAAGGATCGACGTACGCCAAAAGGAACGTAGACTCGAGGTCTCTTCTTCACGCCCTAAGCATCGGGCTATTCCAGTTGTTGAGGGTCCACTACCATCTTCCTCAGCATCTGAGACATCTCCCACTCCTATGGAGTTAGGTCATACGTCCTCCAGACTACGCAGGTCTGGTCCTCCTATATGGAGGTCGTATGTCGTCAGGCTGGGCACTATGCCAACAAGTGTCCTAGCCGTCAGGGAAACTCCCACGCCTAGTAACCATTAGAGGGGGGTTACTAGAAACGTCTTCTGCACCCTCTAAGTGTAGTATCCCAGGTCAGCTCTCATTCTCTGAGAATACATGGCCTATTATGGCTTTTGTGGATTCCGGAGCTGACGGGACTTTTGTGTCCTCAGGATTTGTAAAGAGACACAATATTCCCTCTATCATGTTAGAGGCGCCTATTCCTGTCCGTGTTGTTAATGGGACTATGTTGTCTGACTCCATTACATTGAGGACAGTTCCCTTGTGCCTTTCCCTGTCTCAGGGTCACATAGAGGAGATTTCTTTTCTTGTTTTGCCTGAGGGTATAGACGACGTTTTTCTGGGTCTCCCATGGCTTCGGACCCATGCTCCTCTAATTGACTGGGAGTCCGACAGCATTATTAGATGGGGCTCGAAATGTCAGTCCCGATGTCTTCCCTTACCACCTAAGGTCGTTGCGGTTGCATCAACTGATCTCTCTCCCATACCTACACCCTATTTGGATTTCGCTGACGTGTTCTCCAAACAAGGTGCTGAGGTTCTTCCACCCCATAGGCCGTATGACTGCGCCATAGACCTTATCCCAAGTTCGGTTCCACCTAAGGGCAGGGTTTACCCCCTGTCAATACCTGAGTCAGAGGCCATGTCGACCTATATAAGAGAGAGTTTAGAGGAGTTCATTCGTAAGTCTGTCTCTCCCGCGGGAGCTGGGTTTTTCTTTGTTCGGAAGAAAGAGGGTGATTTGCATCCCTGCATAGATTACAGGGGTCTCAACACAATCACAATAAAGAACAAATACCCGTTACCTTTAATTTCGGAGCTCTTTGACAGACTGAGGGGAGCTCAGGTTTTTACGAAGTTGGATCTGCGGGGTGCGTATAACTTGGTACGAATTCGAGAGGGTGACGAATGGAAGACCGCTTTTAACACCCGAGACGGTCACTATGAATACCTCGTCATGCCTTTTGGTTTATGTAATGCACCCGCAGTATTTCAGGACTTCGTAAACGATGTGTTCAGGGATTTACTGTTATCCTCCGTCGTGGTGTATCTGGACGACATCCTGATTTTTTCTCCTGATCTGGAGACTCATCGTCAGGATGTCGTTCGTGTCCTTTCCCGTTTAAGGGAGCACTCATTGTTTGCTAAACTCGAAAAGTGTGTATTCGAGCAGTCATCCTTGCCTTTTTTGGGTTACATTATCTCACAAGAGGGTCTGGCTATGGATCCTGCGAAGCTCTCTGCTGTCCTGGAATGGTCCGAACCTCATTCCTTGAAGGCAGTGCAACGCTTCTTAGGATTCATAAATTATTACCGGCAGTTCATACCCCATTTCTCCACTTTGGTGGCCCCTTTGGTGGCCTTGACTAAGAAAGGTGCTAATCCAAAAGTCTGGTCTACTGAGACATCCCAGGCTTTTGAGGCAGTAAAAAGACTTTTCAACTGCTCCCGTTCTTCATAGACCCGATGAGAATAAGCCCTTCTTCTTGGCGGTTGATGCCTCTTCAGTGGGTGCTGGTGCGGTCTTGTATCAAAAGAACAGTGTAGGTAGAAAAAGGCCGTGTTTCTTCTTTGCTAAAACCTTTTCACCGGCAGAGAGAAACTATACCATTGGGGATAAGGAACTGCTCGCCCTGAGATTAGCCTTGGAGGAGTGGCGTCACTTGCTAGAAGGAGCGAAACATCCTTTCCAGGTCTATACAGATCATAAGAATCTGACGTACTTACAAACCGCTCAGCGTCTGAATCCTCGCCAAGCCCGCTGGTCCTTGTTTTTCTCCCGCTTTCACTTCTCCATCAACTATCTGTCTGAGAGTAAGAATAACAAGGCAGACGCCCTGTCTCTCTCTATGGTTTCTACCCAGGAAGAGATTGACGAACCTCGTCTTATCCTTCCCTCCAGGGTTTTTCATACGCTCTCCCCTGTGACGTTAGACCAAATCCCACCGGGCAAGACCTTTGTTCCGCCGGATCGACAGAATCATATACTGTCGTGGGCCCACACCTCAAAGGTGGGTGGGCATTTTGGTATTAGACGGACACGAGAGTTACTCGAGAGGTGGTATTGGTGGCCACACTTAGCCAGCCACGTCAAGAGATATGTCGGTTCCTGCTACTCATGTGCTCGCAACCGTCCGTTACGGCAGAGACCGGCTGGGCTCTTGCATCCTTTACCAGTGCCAGATAGACCATGGGAGGTGGCAGGCATGGACTTTGTGGGTGATCTTCCGTGTTCACAGGGACATAGATTTGTGTGGGTCACTACGGACCATTTCTCCCGGATGGTTCATCTCGTACCGTTATCGAGAATCCCATCTTCCAGGGTACTAGCCAAACTATTCCTCAAGTATGTCTTTAGTCTTCACGGGCTGCCAGATCGTATCATTTGTGATAGAGGCCCGCAATTTGCTTCCCGTTTCTGGCGAGATCTTTGTAGCCTTCTGCAAATTGAGTTGAATCTCTCTTCAGCATACCATCCGGAGACCAATGGTTTGGTTCAGCGCACCAATCAATCCATGATTATATACCTTCGACACTTTGTTGCTGAGAACCACGATAACTGGTCCTCCCTCCTACCCTGGGCAGAATTTGCCCTTAACAATTCGCTGGCTGAGGCCACTGGGCAGACACCGTTCGTACTCAATAATGGGCAACACCCTAGGGTACCGGTACCGTTTCCCGCTGCTGCACCTCCTCCTCTTTTTGCCGACTGGGCAACTAATGCCAGAGAGGTTTGGGATCAGACTCAAGAGTCGATCCAAGCAGCTAAGGACCGTATGAAGACGGTGTCCGATCGGTTTCGTCGCCCGGCTCCTGTCTTTTCTCCAGGGGACTTTGTGTGGCTCTCTGCAAAACACGTGAAACTTAGAGTGAGCTCTGTCAAATTTGCTCCTCGCTTCCTGGGCCCTTATGAGGTTCTTCGACAGGTAAATCCTGTAGTCTACCAATTGAAGTTACCCGTCCATCTTAGGATCCATGACAAATTCCATGTTTCACTGCTAAAGCCGGCTATTTTATCTCACGCTCGTGAAGTGCACTCTCCTGCCTGTGATTCCTCTCGCTCTAGCTATGAGGTACGAGCCATAGTTGGTTCTAAGATGGTTAGAGGGCGCAGGTTCTTCTTGATAGATTGGGAGGGCTACGGCCCGGAACATCGCTCTTGGGAGCCTGAGGAGGCTCTCCATGCTCCTGACTTAGTTGCCGATTACCTGCGTCGCCGGGAGGGGGGCCCTTGAGGGGGGAGGTACTGTTATGGTTGCTGTGGCACTGGAGACTATGTTTGGATTTCTTGCTACTGCACGTGCGAGCACTGGAGACTATGTTCGGATTTCTTGCTACTGCACATGTGCAAGCGCTGGAGACTAAGTCCTATCTTGGAGCCATTGCACATGTGCGGGTGACATCATCGCTGACACGTGGTCACATGTCTCTGACACCTTCTATGCCGATTGGTCGCTGGTCATGTGCTTGTGACGCTTTGCTCGGTGATAGGCCAGCGTGACGTCATTGCTGTCATTCTGGCAGCGGATTGGCTCTGGTATCCTCCATCTTGGATGAGGCACAGAGTCTATATAAAACCCTGACGCACGCCGCCCAGCGCTCAGTCCTCTTGGTTCATGCATGAGAGTAGACGCTCTGTGCACGTCCCTCTAGGCATCTCTCGGTCTATGCTAAGTGAGCGCTACCGGCAGGGTAGCGTTCTTATACCTTACAGCTTCGGCTGCGGTCCGTATCCCTACCTCTTAGTGGAGTGGACATAGGCAGGTGCCTGAGGCACATGGTCCGGCTGGGCCTTGTGAATCTACTCGTAGGTGGACATTGCCGCTAGGGTAACGTTCCTTATACTGCGTCTGGCAGTTGTTCGTATCCTCGCACACTAGGGGAGCGAACATAGGTAGGAGCTTTGTGCGGCTTATGCTGCTGTCCGTCTCTTTTGCACCATTAGTGGAGCGGACCTAGGCAGGTGCCATATCTAGTGGTTCGTGTCCTCACACACTAGTGGAGCGAACGCAGGTAGGAGCTTTGTGCGGCTTACGCTGCTGTCCGTCTCCTGGCACCGCTAGAGGAACGGACCTAGGTAGGTGCCATTTCACACTCACTGCTTTTGTCTCTGTGACCATTAACAGAGACCATACCACACACCCAAGTAAGGGAGGAATTGCTTTATTTCCTAATTATATTCCACTATGAGTTTAACAGAGGTATTGCACTCTGCACTTGTGCTATTACTATTTACAGTGGCACACTTATATACCCCTTATCCTCTGCCATAGTCTGCAGCAGAGTCTTTGCACGGTGGACCCTGACTGTCTGATATTCCTTTGGGTTTTATTATCAGACAGCCCCCCCGTAACAGGTAGGTGATAGATAGAGATGAGGGAGGAGATGTAGAGCGCAGCAGAACTGTGGAGAGGACGGGTGGGCGATAGACAGAGATGAGGGAGGAGACGCAGGGTGTTTCGGAACCGTGGAAAGGACGGGTAGGGTGATAGAAAGAGATGAGTTAGGTGATGTAGGGCACTGCGCAACCGTGGAGAGCTTTGTGAGTGAGAGTGATAAGTTTATATTGGATTCTGTACCGGATAGGCAACCAGTGCAATAACTGGCACGGAGCAAAGGCATCAGTGAAGTGGTTGGAGAGAAAAATGATCCTGGCTGTGGCATTCAGGATGGATTGGAGAGGGGAGAGTTTAGTAACAGGGAGACCAATTAGTAAAGCATTACAATAATCCAGGCGAGAATGAATGAGAGTGACAGTAAGAGTTTTTGCAGAGTCAACGGTAAGAAAAGGATGAATTCTAGAGATGTTTTTGAGGTGGAATTGACATGAACGAGCAAGTGAACGAATATGGGGAGTGAAGGAGAGATCGGAGTCAAATATAACCACAAAACAGCGGGCGTGCTGCTGGGGCGTAATGGTAGAGCCACACACAGAAATGATAATATTGGGTTTCGGAATGTTAGGAGAGGGAGGAAACAGAAGAAGTTCAGTTTTAGACAGGTTCAGTTTTAGATAGAGGGAGGACATGATGTTGGAGACAGCGGACAATCGGTAGTATTTTGTAATAGTGCAGGGGTGATGTCAGGAGATGTGTACAGTTGGCTGTGATCAGCATAGAGATGGTACTGGAAACCAAATCTGCTGATAGTTTGTCCAATAGGGGCTGTGTATAGAGAGAACAGGAGGGGGCCTAGGACTGAACCCTGAGGAACCCCGACTGTAAGGGGAAGAGGAGAGGAAGAGGAGCCGGCAAAGGATACAGTGAATGAGCGGTCATAGAGGTAAGAGGAGAACTAAGAAAGCACGTTGTCCTTGAGCCCGATAGAGCGGAGTATAGTGAGGAGAAGCTGGTGATCCACAGTATCGAATGCAGCAGAGAGATCCAGGAGGATCAGCAGGGAGTAGTGACCATTAGATTTAGCTGTTAGTAGATCATTAGAGTCTTTAGTAAGAGCAGTTTCAGTAGAACGTAAGGAGCGGAAACCGGATTGTAGAGGGTCGAGGAGAGAGTTATCTGACAGCAGATTAAACAGGAGTAGACCAGGCGTTCCAGGAGTTTGGAGCTGAAGGGGAGATTAGAGACAGGTCTGTAGTTAGCGGCACAATTTTGGTCCAGGGATGTTTTTTCCAGTAATGGGTGTATGCTGGCGTGTGTGAAGGAGGAGGGAAAGACACCAGAGGAGAGAGAGATTGAATATTTTAGTTAGGTGAGTGGTGACAGCCGGGGTGACAGATTTAAGTAAATGTGAGGGAATAGGGTCACTGGTGCAGGTAGTAGGGCGAGAAGATGCGAGGAGTCTGGTGACTTCTTCTGTGACTCGATCAAAGAATGAAAGTGAGCTAGATGAAGTGTAGGAGGGCAGACAATGTGTGGTGTTATGAGGCTGGGAGGAAATTTCGTGGCGTATATGGTCAATTTTTTCTTTGGTGGTTGGTGGTTGGGGCTAGAACTCTTGGTCCGAAGAGGGAATGGAAAGTATCAAAGAGTCGTTTAGGATTGTTGGCTAGAGAGGTGATAAGGGCGGTGAAGTCGCTTGTTTGGAGAGGTGAAGGGCAGCATTGTACAGTATGTTTTGAGAATAAACGTATAGTGGATGAAATCTTCGGCTAGATTGGATTTTCTCCACAGACGTTCAGCGCACCTGGAACATCGCTGGAGAAAGCATGTTTGCAACGTGTGCCAGGGCTGCTGCCATCTGCGCCAAGTTGCTCTGCGTATATATATATATATATATATATATATACACATACATACATACATACACTCCCTCTTCTCTCTCTCCTGTTATTTACTGTATATATAACATATACAACCCCTGGCACATATTATGGAATCACCTGGCTCTGAGGATGTTCATTCATTTGTTTGCTTTTGTATAAAAATAGCTGATCACAGTCCGCACAAAACTAAAGTCATTTCAAATGGCAACTTTCTGGCTTTAAGAAACACTAAAAAAAAATCATGAACACATAATGTGCAGCCAGTAACCGTTACTTTTCAAGACCAAACGGGGGGAAAAATTATGGAATCACTCAATTCTAAGGTAAAAAATAATGGAATCACCCTGTAAATTTTCATTCCCAAAACTAACAAATGCATCAAATAAGATCTGCTCATTAGTCTACATCTAAAGAGGAGTGATCACACCTTGGAGAGCTGCTGCACCAAGTGGACTGACATGAATCATGGCTCCAACACGAGAGATGTCAATTGAAACAAAGGAGATTATCAAAGTCTTAAAAGAGGGTAAATCATCACGCAATGTTGCAAAAGACGTTGGTTGTTCACAGTCAGCTGTGTGTAAAATCTGGACCAAATACATGCAACATGGTAAGGTTGTTAAAGGCAAACATACTGGTAGACCAAGGAAGACAAAGAGTCAAGACAGGAAACTTAAAGCAATATGTCTCCAAAACAAGAAATGCACAACAAAACAAATGAGGAACGAATGGGAGGAAACTGGAGTCAGTGTCTGTGACCGAACTGTAAGAAACCGCTTAAAGGAAATGGGATTTACAAACAGAAAAGCTAAACAATAAAAAGATGACTGCCTGAAGAGAACATGTAAATTTCCACAGTCATTGATGATATGGGGCTGCATGTCAGGTAAAGGCACTGGGGAGATGGCTGACATTACATCTTCAATAAATGTCCAAGTTTACATTGATATTTTGGACACTTTTCTTATCCCATCAATTGAAAGAATGTTTGGGGATGATGAAATAATTTATCAAGATGATAATGCATCCGGCCATAGAGCAAAAACTGTGAAAACATTCCTTGAAAGAAGACGCATAAGGTCAATGTCATGGCCTGCAAATTGTCTGGATCTCAATCCAATTGAAAATCTTTGGTGGAAGTTGAAGAAAATTGTCCATGACAAGATCCAACCTGCAAAGCTGATCTGCAACAGCAATCAGAGAAAGTTGGAGCCAGATTGATGAAGAGACTGTCACTCATTAAGTCCATGCCTCAGAGACTGCAAGCTGTTATAAAAGCCAGAGGTGGTGCCACAAAATACTAGGGATGGATTGGAGGGTTCTTTTGTTAGTTTGTTTTTAATGATTCCATAATTTTCACTTCATAATTGAGTGATTCCATAATTTTTCTCCGTTTGGTCTTGAAAAGTAACCGTTACTGGCTGCACATTGTTTTCATTATTTTTTTAGTGTTTCGTAAAGCCAAAAAGTTGCCATTTGAAATTACTTTAGTTTTGTGCCGTCTGTGATCTGCTTTTTTTTTTTAAACAAAAGTAAACAACTGAATAAACATCCTCAGAGCCGGAGGAGGCCATAATATGTGCCAGGGGTTGTGTGTATATATATCACATCCAGAGGAGGGGGTGTATATGCAGTGCATTGTGAAAATATTCGTCCCCCTTGAATTTTTCAACCTTTTCCCACATTTCAGGCTTCAAGCATAAAGATAAAATGTTAATGTTCTGGTGAAGAATCAACAACAAGTGGACACAATTGTGAAGATGAAGGAAATTTATTGCTTATTTTAAACATTTATAAAAAATAAATAACTGAAAATTGGGGCGTGGAATATTATTCATCCCCTGTAAGTGAATACTTTGTAGCGCCCCCTTTTGCTGCGATTACAGCACAAGTCTCTTGGGGTATGTGTCTATCAGTTTTGCACATGGAGAGGCTGAAATTCTCGCCCATTCTTCCTTTGTAAACAGCTGGAGCTGAGTGAGGTTGGATGGAGAGCGTTTGTGAACAGCAGTTTTCAGCTCTTTCCACAGATTCTCGATTGGGTTCAGGTCTGGACTGTGACTTGGCCATTCTAACACCTGGATACGTTTATTTGTGAACCATTCCATTGTAGATTTTGCTTTATGTTTGGGATCATTGTCTTGTTGGAAGACAAATCTCCGTCCCAGTCTCAGGTCTTTTGCCAACTCCAACTGGTTTTCTTCTAGAATGGTCCTGTATTTGGCTCCATCCATCTTCCCATCAATGTTACCATCTTCCCTGTCCCTGCTGAAGAAAAGCAGGCCCAAACCATGATGCTGCCACCACCATGTTTGACAGTGGGGATGGTGTGTTCAGGGTGATGAGCTGTGTTGCTTTTATGCCAAACATATCATTTGGCATTGTGCCCTAACAGTATGATTTTGGTTTCCTCTGACCAGAGCACCTTCTTCCGCATGTTTGGTGCCTCCCAGGTGGCTTGAGGCAAACGACTGATTGTTGTCCTATGGACAGACTCTCCCACCTCAGCTGTAGATCTCTGCAGTTCATTCACAGTGATCATGGGCCTCTTGGCTGCATCTCTGATCAGTCTTCTCCTTGTTTGAGATGACAGTTTGGATGGACGGCCGGGTCTTGGTAGATTTGCAGTGGTAGAGTGGGGAGGAGTCCTGCAAGGAAAATCTGCATATTCCCAGTGCATTCTGGGATAAGCAAAATTGTCCAGCTGAAAGGAAGAATTCTGAAAACCGCGCCTGGCAGCGCGTGAATTGTTGCCCAGTCTTTGCCTGCTTTCACATCTACAGATTAAGAACATGGAAGAGGCCAGGAGCTGTTTGGTGTGCTTTATTTCATGCTACATGTTCACAGACTTACCAGTGGAGCAGCCAAACTTCACCTGCCAGAAATGCAAGCTTGTGTCCCTGTTGGAGGAGAAGCTACAAAGTCTAGAAGAGAGAATAGCTACATCGAAAACTATTAAGGAAGGTGAGAAGTTCTTAGACAGAGCAGAAGTATCTCTTCAGAATACAGAAAGAGAAGAAATTTGTAGTGCACCTGAAGAACCAGAGGAATAGAAGCCTGTGACCCAGAGAAGCAGGAGGATCGGGAGACAGTCAGCACCCATACCTCTCAGGAACCAGTACCAGGCACTCACGGATGAGAAAGATGATCCACCACATCAAGATAAGACTTTGCTCACAAAGAACATCCTTGAAAGCACTCAGAGTTCCTCTTGGATGGAGAAAGAAAAATGTTGTTGAGAAGAAGAAACTGAGAGTGGTGGTCATGGGGGATTCACTGTTGAGAGGAACAGAGGCCGCCATCTGTAGACTGGATATGACCTCAAGAGAAATGCACTGTCTTCCAGGTGCAAAAATCAAAGATGTGTCTGACAGGATATCGGGACTCTTCAGACCAACAGATGACTACCCATTCCCGCTAATACATGTGGGGACAAATGACACTGCAAGAAACTGTCACGTCCCCATCGGAGTCCACTCCTGCGACTTCTGCTCAGATCGGCAGACGACGCCATGTTCCCACCATGGATAGTGCTGGTGATGGGAGAGGAGTCGGTGCCCGTGGCTCTGCGGAGCACAGGCTCCGCTCATCCACTAGGCTGGGTTTCCCTGGAACCTGCAGTACCACTGGCTGACTGTAGGTGGCGTGTGTCTCCCGGCTGAAGTGGCCAACATTCACCTGTAGCCTATGGGAAGACACTACACCCTTCTTATTCCCCCTCCTGTCACATGACCACTGCCAGAGATAGTTCTGTACTCCTGGCTCATGTGCTGTTTGTATTGTGATTCCTGTGCGCTGACCTTGCTTGTGTCTGACTACCCTCCTGCCTGTCGTTTTTGTACCTTGCTGCCAATTCCGGATTTGACCCCTGCTTTGTCTCCTCACTACGCCCTTGCCTGCTGATTCTGTTCCTGTTTTGCATCTCCTGGATTTTGACCCTGCCTGACGACCACGGACTACAGCCTACCACAGGTAGCGATCTCTGAGGCTCTGTGTAATTCCAAATCCCTGTAAAGGCGTTAAAGGGTTGCAGAGTTCTTGGGGTCCTGCTTTGTGAGTGGCTTTTCTCTAGATTCCCATTACAGCCAGTCTGAGTCTGTGGCTCATATCAGGCATTACATTATCACTGGCCCACTAACACAGAAAAAAAAAAATGGATCCTCTCCAAGCTGTGATGAACCAGGTGCTGACTCTGTCTGGCTTGGTTCAAGGACTTTCACAGCAGGTGCAAGAGCTCCAGTCTGCCCAGGTTCAAGCTTCTGCAGCACCTTCCTCATCAGGTCCAGAGTCCCGTCGACATCAAGGGAGCAGATCACGTTGGGGAGACCATCATGGAGAACCTGCATCTCAGAGACAATTGCTTCCAGAGCAGCAACCGCACCTGATTGAGCCCCAGGATACTCACTCAGGTGCCCAGGTACTCCCTGCAGACCGTATGAAGTTAATGTTACCGGTCTCATTGTCTCACCAGGGAAAAGCTGTGTGGCTGCAGGCTTTTATTGATTGTGGGTCTGCGGCTAATTTCATAAACTCTGATGTAGTAAGAGAGCTGGGTTTGCCTTTGCTGAGACTGAACTCTCCCATTAAAATCTCTGCTATTGATAATACCCCTCTCACTCAGGGTGTGGTTAACCTTGTAACTCCAGAGATCTCCATGCTTGTGGGGGCTCTGCATGTAGAATCTGTGTCATTTTTTGTTCTTGAGAACCTGACAGCAGCAGTGGTATTGGGCATGCCATGGTTGCACAACATAACCCTGTCATAGACTAGCACCAGGGTGAGATTGTGCGCTGGAGCCCTGAGTGTCAGGAGACGTGTATGTCGTTATCTGTTAACCTGACTAGAGCTGAACCTATCTTCACACCTCATGCATTCAGGGATTTTACTGATGTGTTTTCTGTATCTGAATCTGAAAAATTACCTCTGCACAGAAATTATGACTGCCCCATAGATTTGGTTCCCAATTCCCGACTCCCCAAGGGTAGGATTTATAATCTTTCTGGTCCAGAACGTCAGGCCATGAAAGATTATATAGCAGACAGTCTGCAGAGAGGGTTTATTAGACCATCCAGATCACCAGTCGGCGCTGGATTCTTTTTTGTGGAGAAAAAAGATGGTGGCCTCCGACCTTGTATTGACTATCGTGAACTTAATGCCATTACCGTAAAGAATCAGTACCCTCCGCCACTCATCCCCGATCTCTTAACCTGCTCACAGGAGCCCGGTACTTCACAAAGCTGGATCTCAGGGGTGCATATAACCTAATCCGCATCAGAGAAGGAGATGAGTGGAAAACGGCATTTAACACTCCAGAGGGACACTATGAGTACTTAGTAATGCCGTTTGGGTTAAGTAATGCGCCGGCGGTCTTTCAGGCCTTTGTCAATGACGTTTTCAGGGATATCTGTGGTCAATATGTGGTGGTATATCTGGATGACATCCTGATTTATTTAACATCCTGATGCTAAGTCACATGTCAAACATGTCCGCACTGTACTCCAGAGACTCATGGAGAATTCCCTATTTGCCAAGTATGTGAAATGTGTATGTGAAGTATGTAAAATGTGTTTTTTTTGTTGATAAGGTTAATTTCCTGGGTTATATATTGTCTGCAGAAGGCTTCCGCATGGATCCCTCTAAGCTACAGCCGATTGAGGAGTGGGTGCAACCCAAGTCCCTGAAAGCCTTGCAGCGTTTCCTTGGGTTTGCAAATTACTATCGCAAATTTATTAGGGATTTTTCCAAGATTGCCAAACCCCTCACTGATTTGACTAAAAAGGGGGCTGATGTGGGTAATTGGAAGCCAAAGGCGATCCATGCTTTCTCTTCATTAAAAGAATGTTTTTCCGGGGGCGTGTCCAGGATGCTGAGCTGAGTGGACGTGGGGAAGAGGAGCTCCTGTTGACCCTCAGCTAAATCAGCACTTATCATAAGCATAAACCTACTCACCGGCTCTCAGGATGGGACCACGGAGGATTAAACCATCGCAGCAGGCATCGGTGGCCCCCCCACTGCACACCACGGCGCTGGATACTTTCTTGGGCCTGGAACAGGGTCCAGGGGAGGCCCGGACGCCATCTTTCCAGGAGCATGGAGGGGAAATGGAGGCACTGGCCCGGCCTGCTAAGCAGCAAGAGAAGGAGGAGTGGGTGAGCGGGGACACAGGGGGGAGTGGAGGAGTCCCTGCAGCAGATCCAACAGGGGATGCCTTGGCTCAGCAGCCCTGCACTGCATCGGATCCTCAGGCACAGCAGCAGCAGGCCCAGGAGCACATAGTGGCTGTGGGAGATAAGGTGGAGGTCGGGGGGCAGCCCTCCCCACTGCCGGGAGAAGGGACTGCAGCCACAGCTGGTAATATCAGGGAACAGAGCAGCCTGCTTCCCCCCTCTGGGCCTCGGTGTGGAGATCAACCTTCCCAGCTTCCCCAGCACCAGACTAAAACTCCAGCGTCTATTACTGCAGGTGCTCACCTTAAAGGGCCAGACACCTTCTATAAGGACATGCATGATTTCATAAGTAAACTTCCTTCTAAAGAGGACTTTCAATGCCTCATACATGAGGTTAAAGCAACTTGCAGGTCAGAAATAGCTGAAGTGAGGAGAGATTTGCAGCAATTGTCTGGCAGAATTGAATCCCTGGAGGAAGAGCATGACATCACCAGATCCCATGTATCAGAATTACACAAACTGGCAACATCGCAACAAAAAATTATGGAGGATATGCAGTCTCACATAGAGGATCTCGACAACAGAGGACATGTCCGTGTGAGGGGGGTCCCAGAGTCAGATGGGCCCGAGGACACAAACTCCATACTACAATCCATCTTTAATGAAGTGTTGGACGCTCCCCCTTCTAACATCATCAAGCTGGACAGGGCACACAGGGCTTTACAGCCGAAGAATTTATCCACCCAACCCCGGGACATGATTTGTTGCATCCACGACTTCTCCACCAAAGAACTGATCATGGCTAAGGCTAGAATGAGGCGCACGGCATCTGTGTTCAATGGCAAGGAAATCCAGCTTTTCCCGGATCTTTCTCGCATCACACTCCAGAAAAGGCGGCACCTCAAACCCCTCCTCACGAGCCTGAAGGAGCACCAGGTTCCATACCGCTGGGGTTACCCGTTTGCACTAACAGCGCGCAGAGGGGGTAAATCGGCGACCCTTCGCACTCCAGCAGATACTACTCTGTTCTGTGAAGCATTGGCCACTCCAGCGGTCTGTATCCCAGATTGGGACTTGCAAAGGTTGGAAGGTCCGCCCCCTCCCGTGTGGTCCAAGGTGAGGGGTGGAGGGCGTGGGGCTTTGGGGGGGAGAGGAGGTAGGGGCCGCGGGTCACTCCCCTCCCCGGCTCGCCGTTGAGGACACTCCTTAACCTGGTTGGTGCCTATTTCTTATACCCTCTGAGTTCCAGTGGCTGAGCATGCTTTGTGATACTGTGACTCTCTCTACAGCAAGCCTCTGACTGTCCATTGTGTCATCTGCGGCCCTCTGGGTCTGTTGAGCTGCATAAGGGGGGGGGCTGTAGCCACAATGATGCCGTGGGGGGTAGGGGGGTTGGCGGGCGCCCGGTCCCCTTACTTGGAGTTAGTGGTTGAGGTTTTTTGTTTTTTTTTTTTCTCCCTTGTTTCCTTTAGGCACGGGCCCGTGCCCACTGGACTGACCCCCGTGGGAGGGCTACTGGGGAGTGAGGTGGGTGGCTCTCTCAGCCCAGACGGGTTGGGGAACCTCCCTCTAGGTCTCTCCCTTCCGGGTTTACCCCCCGGGAATCTATGCCTAAGGTTTATGCATTTTGGTTAATGTTCTTAATTCATGTTCATTTCTATGTTTGTCCTTGTGTTCCCCCCTCCCCGATGTTTTTTCCTTATGTGTCCTTTCAGGTACCACCCCTTCTAGAGTCCCTGGGAGCTGCGGCCCTTTGTCGTATGGACCGTCTCCTCTGGCCGGCTTCACAGGGGAAGTCATGCCCCCGACGGTATAGGTGTGCCATTAGCTTTTTCTTACTTCTAAGTTTTAGATATGACCCGCATTATCTCTCTTAACGTAAAAGGTCTGAATTCACCCCGTAAGAGGAAATTGCTGCTACAGGAACTGAAAACATCAGGTGCAGACATAGCCTTTATCCAAGAAACACATTTTGTGGAATCAAACACTTTCAAATTTGCGTCCCACCGCTTTCCCATCCATTACTCGGCTTACTCAGGCTCCAAGAGGGGGGGAGTTGCTATTTTAATATCCTCCAGTTGTCCTCTACAAATTACGGGTTCTCACTGCGATCCAGAGGGTAGATATGTGATTCTGGAGGGCCAACTGGGGGGATCCCCGCACATACTGGCCAACATTTATGCAGCTAATGAAGGGCAGATACGCTTTCTTAAGAAAATACTCGATCTGATAGGCGGACTGGCACCGGCCTCTACGGTGTTGGGGGGAGACTTTAACATCCCCTTTTCGGAGGTGGCCGACAGACTCTCTGTGGGTGGACACCCTCCATCGGGTGCTTTGAAAAATTTGTCCCGGGACTTTCGTAGGCTCATCAGATCAGGCGCTTTATACGACGCTTGGAGGGTGGACCACCCGGGAGAGAAGGCCTTTTCCTTCTACTCGCATCCGCATCAGACGCACACCAGAATAGACTATTTTTTCATTGACTCACAGCTGCTGGGGCGTCTTGAGCGGGTGGAGATGGGATCTATTAAGTGGTCAGACCATTCCCCACTCATAATGGACTTCAAGAAAGATGGTCCTCGACCTAGGCCTCAGCATTGGCACCTTAATGAATCTCTGATCAAAAATCCCGACACTAGGGCCTTTTTAAATAAGCAACTGGTCGAATTCTTTCAGTTGAACACGGGCACGGTCACGTCGCCGGCAACACTCTGGGAAGCTCACAAGGCAGTGATGAGGGGACTATGCATTAGAGAGGGCGCCAGGGCTAAAAAGAATGCCACAAGTCAGCGGGACTCTATAACGGCCCATCTTAAGCTACAGGAGGGGAGACTGGTGGCTGCCCCATCACTGACTATTCTTAGGAGAGTCATCAGCCTTAGGGAAAAGTTGAGAGACTTGGCAATTGGCAGAGCAGAAAAATTGCTAACCTTTTCCAAACAAAGATACTATGAAAGGAGTAATAAGGCTCACACCTTACTCGCCAGGCAGCTTAAGGAGCGCGCTACATCCTCATGCCCTCAGGCTCTGCGCGACGAAAAGGGCACTATCCACTATCACCCCGCTTCAATAGCTGACATTTTTTTCAATTACTACAACAAGCTTTATAACCTTCCGGTTCCCCCGGGCATGGCTTTGCGCGGGGCTGGGGCACTTGGGGACTATTTTTCGGTCCTTGAGCTCCCTTCACTGCCTTGCGGAGCAGCCGTGGCTTTGAATGAAGAGATTACTACAGAGGAACTGGAGCAAGTTCTGGAAGCCCTGCCTGGCGGGAAGTCACCGGGCCCGGACGGCTTTACTTATTTTTATTACAAGGTGTTTGCGGCGGAGCTCCTCCCACACATGGCCGCCTTGTTTAACTCTTTCCTTCAGGGTGACCCTATCCCTCCATCCATGCTACACTCCCATTTAATCCTCCTGCCCAAGCCACCCAGGGACTCATTGGACTGTGCTAATTATAGACCAATAGCCCTTTTGAACTCCGATTTGAAGATGTTCACCAAGCTCTTGGCGGCCAGGCTTAATCGATGGTTGCCCCAACTCGTGTATAAAGACCAGGTGGGTTTTGTCCCTTGCCGTCAGGGGGGTGACAACACCAGGAAGGTCATAGACCTGGTGGATGTGGCAAATCGGACGAAGCAACAGGCGTTGGTGTTGAGTCTAGATGCAGAGAAGGCTTTTGACCGCCTTGCGTGGCCTTTTCTCTTCAAGACACTGGAGGTCTTTGGGATCTCGGGTGGCTTTATGCGGGCCTTGAAGTCCCTGTATAGCGCTCCTACGGCCTCTATCAAACTCCCCCTCCACATCTCTAAGCCTTTTCTCATCTCCAATGGCACCAGGCAGGGGTGCCCCCTGTCCCCCCTCCTTTTTGTGCTATGCATAGAGCCCCTCGCGGCCTCGGTCAGGAGCAACCCAGACATCTCGGGGGTCCTGGTCAGGAATAAACCGTTTAAAATCTCGCTTTTTGCCGACGATGTGCTCATTACACTTACTAACATCCATGTGTCCCTTCCAATTTTAATGTGCACCTTGGGTAGGTACGGGAGCCTTTCGGGGTATAAGATCAACTCTAGCAAAACGGAGGCAATGCCCTTGAATCTCGACCCGGTGGCCCTGGATTACCTGCGTTTGAATTTTAAGTTTCGTTGGAAGACAGATGCGGTCAAGTACCTGGGGGTTAACCTCACATCTACTTATGATTCCCTCTATAACCTTAACTTCCCCCCCCTTTTCCGAGAGCTGAGAAATCTTTTGAGCAAGTGGTTGCCCCTCCCTCTTTCGTGGATGGGGCGCATTGCGGCGGTTAAAATGAGCTTGCTCCCAAAATTATTATATTTCTTTGAAACCCTCCCAGTTAAGGTACCAATAAAGGAGCTGAAGTCCCTTCAGGCGGCTATCCTTAGATTTATTTGGTGTAACAAACGTCATAGGGTGGCCAGGGAGGTGTTGATGGCTCGGAGAAACAGGGGGGGGCTTTCTGTCCCGGACATCCTAAAATACTATTGGGCGGCCCATCTTAGGAGGATCCCCTGTTGGGTGTCCCTTTGGGCATACAACAGGTGGACTGAGATTGAAAAACTTTGGCTGGCGCCTATACATCCAAACACGCTCCTGTGGCCCCCGGCCCGGTGTGATTCGCCCCCCCCTCTTCTTGGACCGATGCAGTTCACTAGGGACCTCTGGGCATTTTGCATTAGAAGATTTCCTTTGGCATCCCCCTGCTCCCCTCTGGTGTCCTTCATATACCAACCCTTGCTCCCAAGCAGTCTGGAGTCGGACATGGTGCACCCCTGGCTCAAGGCAGGTCTATTCAGATTTGCAGACATTATAGATGGAAGTACAATGCAGATCCATTCCTTTGAGTACCTTAGAGATAAATTCTCTCTCTCTAATCGAGAGTTTTTCCAATATCTGCAGATCAGAGACTTGGCTGGCTCCTTGTTTGGCAGGGCAGGGGCCTCGATTCCCACAGATTTTGATAAAATTTGCAGAAGGGGCACTGATACTAAGGGACTAATTTCGGAAATTTACATTTTGCTTTCTGAGTCACGGGAGGGGCCCGAGGGGTCTTTTCCATACATGCGGAAATGGGAGTCTCTATTGGGAAGGCGGATACTTCCTCAGGAATGGGCAGCAATCTGGGGAAACGCCGCCAAGACGTCAATATGCACACTATATAAGGAAAATATCTATAAAATTTTGCTATTTTGGTACCACACTCCAGATTTCCTTCATGGCATAGACCCCTCCATACCGGCTTGTTGCTGGAGATGCGGGGGAGGCAGGGGCACCATTCTGCACATATTCTGGTCCTGTCCAGGGATAGTCCCCTTCTGGGAGCGGGTTAGAGGGTTGATCCATAAAGTACTATATATAGAGGTTGATCTTGATCCCCTGATCTATGTTCTGGGTCTTGGGAATGGGGGATTGGGAAAAACGGCCTCTAAGCTTTTGTCCCACATCCTTACGGCGGCCAGATGCTTAATTGCAAAGAATTGGAGGCAGCCAGGGACACCCTCACTCCAGAGCCTCAAGTATAGATTACTGGACGTTAGACGCATGGAACATCTCACGGCACTATTGCATGACACAGTTGACCGTTTCCAGGCCGTGTGGGCACCATGGGACTACTTTGCGGGACAGGAGGATCTGTGAGACTGAGGCCTATGGGTCCTATGGAAGGAGCATGGACTCTTGAAACCCTTCCCTCCTATTTCTCCTCTCCCCTCCTAACCCTCCTCACCTGTCCTGTCATTGTTTGTCTAGGTTCGATAAGAATTGTGAATTTTATGTTTTATTTTATGTATGAAAAACGTAAATTGAAAATCTCAATAAAAATTCAAAGTTTAAAAAAAAAAAAAAAAAAGAATGTTTTTCCTCAGACCCGATTCTGGTTCAGCCTGAACTCATGCGTCCATTTATTGTAGAAGTCGATGCATCCGAAGTTGGAGTGGGGGCGGTGCTATCACAAGGTACTCCGTCTCTCACTCAACTTCGTCCTTGTGCCTTCTTTTCCCGCAAATTTTCCCCCACCGAGACAAACTATGATATTGGTAATCGTGAGCTGTCGGCCATTAAATGGGCCTTCGAGGAATGGAGCCACTTCCTCGAAGGCGCCAAACATAAGGTCACAGTTCTCACAGACCACAAGAACCTCACCTATCTGGAATCTGCTAAGAGACTCAATCCTAGGCAAGCTAGGTGGGCATTGTTCTTCTCCAGATTTGATTTCGTGGTGACGTTTCGGCCCGGTACCAAGAACACGAGAGCTGATGCACTTTCCCGTAGCTTCTGTCCCTCTCAGTCAGAAAACATCGAACCAGTCCCTATTTTAGGTAAGGGCATTGTGGTATCATCGGTATCCATAGATTTGATAGAACAAATCCGTGATGCCCAAGACCAGGCCCCTGAAACCACTCCTGACCGTAAACTGTTTGTCCCTCCCCCACTTCGTCTACGGGTACTTCAGGAGTCCCATAATTCTGTCCTTGCAGGTCACCCTGGTATAGGCAATACCCTCCAACTTGTAACTAGGAGTTTTTGGTGGCCAACCATAGCAAAGGACTGTAAGGAATACGTCCTGGCCTGTGAAACTTGTGCTTGAGCCAAGACACCCCGTACCCGTCCCGCTGGATTTCTCCAGTCCCTACCTATTCCAGAAAGTCCTTGGACCCACCTCTCCATGGACTTCATCACTGATCTTCCACCCTCAGAAGGGAAGACTTGTATCTGGGTAGTATTGGATAGATTTAGTAAACAGTGCCATTTTGTTCCGTTGTCCGGATTACCTAATTCTGAAACACTTAGTAGGTTGTTCATTAGGCATATTGTGCGGTTACACGGGTTCCTGTAAATATTGTTTCTGACAGATGAACGCAGTTCGTCTCGAAATTCTGGAGGGCTTTTTGTAAAAAGATTAATATAGAGTTATCTTTTTCTTCCGCCTATCACCCAGAGACCAATGGTCAGACTGAACGTTCTAATCAAATCTTAGAACAGTATCTCCGGTGTTATGTGTCTGATCATCAGTCTAAAGCCCGCTTTACACACTTCAATATATCTCACAATCCGTCGTTGGAGTCAAGTTGTAAGTAACGCACATCCGGCATCGTTTGTGAGGTATCTGCGTGTGACACCTACGTGCGATCAGGATTGAACGCAAAACCGTTGATCGCAAACACATCGTATCTTTGTCTAGAATTGAGCATTTTGTTGCACGAACCTAGTCAATTGAAACGTGTGACATCCCTCATACGATTTTGGTGTCTGAGGCTATGTGCGCAGGTGTGCGCTCTGCACCGCAGCTTAAAAAAGGTCCGCTTCAGAGCGCAGCTGAAAAGCTGCGTTCTGAAGCGCCTCACAATGTCTGTCATTCACTAATCTCTGTCAGTCGGTCACTATCTCTGTCCCTCTCTCTCTGTCCATGTCAGTCTATCCCTCTTACGCCCTCTCTCATATACTCACTGATCCCTGATCCCCGGCGCGGCGCTGCATGGCATTCACACTGCTCCGGCGGCTTTTACTATTTTGAAAAAGCCGGCCGCCCATTAAACAATCTCGTATTCTCTGCTTTCCCCGCCCACCGGCGCCTATGATTGGTTGCAGTGAGACACGCCCCCACGCTGAGTGACAGGTGTCTCACTGCACCCAATCACAGCAGCCGGTGGGCGTGTCTATACTGTGCAGTGAAATAAATAATTATTTAATTAAAAACACCGGCGTGGACTTCCGGATCCGGTCTTGGCTCAGGTGACAGCATAGAGGGGAAGCTCCTGCCACCCCCCCGGAGAAACCGACAGAAAATAAAGGCCCCGTCACACTAAGCAACATCGCTAGCAACATCGCTGCTAACGAACAACTTTTGTGACGTAGCAGCGATGTTGCTAGCGATGTCGCTGTGGGTGACATCCAGCAACAACCTGGCCCCTGCTGTGAGGTCGTTGGTTGTTGCTGAATGTCCTGGGCCATTTTTTAGTTGTTGCTGTCCCGCTGTGAAGCACAGATCGCTGTGTGTGACAGCGAGACAGCAACAACTAAATGTGCAGGCAGCAGGAGCCGGCTTCTGCGGAGGCTGGTAACCACAGTAAACATCGGGTAACCAAGAAGCCCTGTCCTTGGTTACCCGATATTTACCTTTGTTACCAGCCTCCGCTGCTCTGTAAGTGACGGCTCCTGCTCTGTGCACATGTAGCTGCAGGACACATCGGGTTAATTAACCCGATGTGTGCTGTAGCTAGGAGAGCAGGGAGCCAGCGCTAAGCATTGTGCGCTGCTCCCTGCTCTGTGCACATTTAGCTGCAGCACACATCGGGTAATTAACCCGATGTATGCTGTAACTAGGAGAGCAGGGAGCCAGCGCTCAGTGTGCGATGCTCCCTGCTCTCTGCACGTGTAGCTGCGTGCGCTGGTATCCAAGATAAATATCGGGTTGGTTACCCGATATTTACCTTAGTTACCAAGCGCAGCATCTTCCACGCGGCGCTGGGGGCTGGTCACTGGTTGCTGGTGAGCTCACCAGCAACTCGTGTAGCGACGCTCCAGCGATCCCTGCCAGGTCAGGTTGCTGGTGGGATCGCTGGAGCGTTGCACTGTGACATCTCACCAGCAACCTCCTAGCGACTTACCAGCGATCCCTATCATTGTTGGGATCGCTGGTAAGTTGTTTAGTGTGACTGGACCTTAACTCACCCGGACACGTGGATGAGACAAAAAGACCACAGTGGGGAATCAGAAGTCAGCAGGCATGGAGCGGTACCTGCTGAGAAGTGCTGGCTGCAGCGAGGTGTCCTGGAGAAGCAATGATTCTGAAGTGCAGCGTGTGGAGGAAGAAATTAACATGGCGCCGGAGAGTCTGATGGAGGAGGGGACGGAGTCCCAGCTGCAAGCTGCGGTAACACAGATTAGGAGAGGGGGAGATAAAGGAGATGTGAGCGATGAGACAGAAGAGGAGGGGTCTGGGGAGAGATGGACGCAGGGGACAGAAGAGGGAGGATCTCAGTGGGAAGATGAAGGCGACATGGACATGGAAGAGAGAGGGGAAGGAGGAGTTAGCAAGCAAAGGGTGTACAGTGGAGCAGCAGGAAGAGAAGGGAAAATAATCAAGCAACATGAGGGACCTAATCCTGAAAGACCTCACCAGAAGCTACATGCCAGAAACACCAATACCCCCTGTAAAGAAAACAAGAAGCAGCCAGGAACACCAATGTCTCAAGCATGCAAATTACTGCTGGCAGAGAGAGGTAAAAGCTCAATGCAAAATAAGAAATATAAGACAATAGCACCACCTGGAGGCCAAAACAAGTACAACCAGGAGCTCAATATAGATTATAAAAAATTAGCTGAAGAAGTGACATCACATCTGTCAAAAGAGATCAAAGTGGTCATTGAGACAGCCATACAAACATCATTGGCTGCTATGCAAAAGCAGATAAACGTCCAGGCATCTAGATTGGCAGAAACGGAACAGAGAATATCTGATTCTGAAGAAACAATTTTGGCTATGCAAGGACAAATAGCAAGTGTAGTGAAGTCTAAGGAATATCTGAAAGACAAGGCTGAAGACTTGGAGAATCGGTCGAGAAGTAATAATTTACGTATAGTCGGGGTGCCAGAATCGGTATCATTGGGGCAACTGGACAATATATGTGAGCTGGAGCTACCTCAGGCCTTAGGCAAAATTCAGAGTAGAAAGGGCTCATAGAGTGGGACCACTGCGACAACAAGAGGCGAACAAGGGAGAGGAACAGAATCTCAACAAGAAAAACCCGGTGAGGGCTAGACAGGTGATAGTTAAATATCTAGATTACAAGCACAAGGAGGAAATACTGAGGGCCTTTAGGGAACGAAAGCGCCCGTTACATTACCAAGGCAATAGATTGCTGATTTTTGGAGATTACTCGGCGGAAGTATCTAGAAGAAGAAAAGAATTTAGCAAAATTTTCACATTTCTATATAACAAAAAAATAAAATGTCAGCTGATGTACCCTGCTACACTAAAAGTTAAAAACCCCAATGGCTCGTTTGCTTACTACAAAGATTATAAAGAAGCAGAAAATGCTATCATGGCAGAGCCAGACAAGTCCCGGCCAGATGGACAGGGGAGAGGATCTAGTGAAGAAGGGGGCAACAGAAGAAGATTCTTCATGAGCCCAGGAAAAGATCCGGAACATCTCGGAGGGCATACGCAAGATGAGAGCAGAAAGGAGAGGAGAACAAGCCCAGGATTACAACAACCTACTCCTCGCACGGATCACAGAGACTAACTCTTGGGGAAGATTCAGGACAACTGAAATCAAATAGATCCCTTTCGTCTTTTTTGTCAAGGAGAGAGGGGCGAGGGGTGGTGAGAGGTGGAAGGGGAGGTTATGTGCCAATTTTTGGGCCTCCTCCTTTGACTCCCTGCTTCACCTTCCCCCCTCTTTTTTTTTTTCTTTCCCCCTCTTCCCTTACCTCCTCTTTCCTTTGTTCAAGATCGGCATACAGACACAAATGAAGGGGATCTAATCTGAACGTCAGGATGGTTTCCAGGACTCAAAGCTAAGTTGGACCCGAATTTCCTTTTTTTTTTTTTTATTTTCTCTTCTTCTTAAGAGCTTTTAACATATTGTCTCAATCTCCTCATATCATTCGGGGCTCGTTCATGATAGTCCGGGGATAAAATGTATACTTTAAGGGGGGGGGGGGGACTAGGGAGCTTAATGGTTTGGTCAGGAAAAGTGGAAGTCACTAACATGGCGAAAAGTGCCAAAAATTTCTTGATAGGGAAAACATGTTTCACAGTTACTTGTTTTTTGTTACTTTTGTTATACTTACAAGGTGGGGAAGGGAAGTGTTAACTTTGGGGGGATAACAAGGTATTTAGTGATGATTGTCTCATCTATCGGGAGGCTAGGGCCCACAGGAGAGGGACCAGCAAAAGCAGAATGCATTAGTAACCATGGTACAAATAATTACGTGGAACGTTAAAGGTCTGAGATCTCCTAACAAACGAGCAATGATATTGAGACACCTGAAAAGACTTAAAACAGACATTGCACTATTACAGGAAACGCACGTGGGGAAGGAGGAGTTTTTCCGCATGAAGAAACACTGGGTGGGCACCGTATACGGGGCGGAAGCACAAGGCAGGAAAGCGGGGTACCATGATTCTTATAAATAAACAACTAAGCCATGAAGTAGTGACACACGAGGCTGATGACAAGGGAAGGTGGCAACACTGAACAATCATTAGTCCAGCGGGCAAACTTAGTATTTATAATGTTTACGGTCCAAACGCACAACAGAACTCCTTTCATGAAGGCATAAAGGCCAGCTTACTAACAGAGGGGGGACTAACATAATAGTGTGAGGAGACTTTAACACAGTTCCAGACTCAGCGGAGGATAGGAGGAGGAGGGAGGAGGGAGTCGGAAACGTGGACAGGAGGTCAGACAATAGAGAGGTAACATTAGAAGATGTAGGATTGAAAGATATCTGGAGACTAACGCATCCGCATGATAGAGAATATACGCACTTTTCACACCCACATGATAGTTGGTCACGTATTGACCAATTCTGGATATCTCAAGACCTAGTGAATGGAGTACAAAACTGTGAGATAGAGAACATGGTGATATCAGACCATAGTCCAGTGAGATTGGGCATTAGAGAAAAATTCAAGAGAGGTACAGATATCATATGGAGATTTCCATCGTTTCTTCTTAGACAAGAAAACTTCCAAAAAATACTGCAAGAGTGGTGGGGAGAATTCATAGAAGACAACAAGGAACATAAAGGGACACCAGTGTTATATTGGGAAACGGCAAAGGCGGTATTGAGGGGTCGATTGATGGGGTATGCGGCCATGATCAAACGAAAAACGAATGAAAACTATAATGCCCTGAGTGAAGCAGCTCGGGTAGCTTACACTAAGTACTTGGCAAACAGATCTCCCACAGCTAAAGACAGATGGTTGGAGGCGAAAAGGGGATTTGACGATTGGGCCAAAAGGAAGGAACAATTATTCTGGTTGCACAAAGAAGCTGAGTTGCATAGATTCGGCAACAAGGCGGGGAGAATGTTGGCAAACCTGGCAAGGGGCAGCAGAAAGATGACAGTGATCCCCAAACCGAAAACAAAGGGGGGAGGGGTGACCACGGACCCTAAGGAAATTAATAATATTATAGAAAATTATATGGGCCAGGAGATAATGACATGACTGACGAGGCAGAATGGCTGAGACAAGCACACATGCCCAGGTTAAATGAGGAAGACTTGAGTGCCTTGAATGCACCTATTACAGTGGAGGAGGTAATGAGAACAATTGGGGACCTTAACACCAACAAGGCACCGGGACCTGACGGTTTTAATAGCGAATTTTACAAGGCAATGAAGGATTTGATCTCGCCGGATCTTACGGCTGTATTTAACGCATTCCTGGAAGGAGGGGAAATTCCCAAAAATTTTAATGTAGCATACATCAAACTACTCCCCAAGGGGACCAAAGATCTAGATGATCCCTCTAGCTATAGGCCCATATCACTTATAAACCAGGATTTAAAAATAATGTCCAAGATCATGGCTAACAGATTGGCCATGATTCTACCGAGGATCATTACAGAACACCAGGTGGGGTTTATTAAAGGGAGAAATGCTGTCAGTAACATCCGGAGGACAATTCTAGTGTTAGACGCGGTGAGATTAGAGTGCACTGGGAAAGGGGCAAAACCAGCCCTAGTTACTCTTGACGCTGAAAAAGCGTTCGATAATGTAAACTGGAGCTGGTTAGACAAGGTAATGGAGGCCATAGGATTAGTAGGCAAAATGAGACTTTATATCAGAACACTATATGCCAACTCGGGAGCTAGGATACACACTCCGGGCTTTCTATCAGACATCTTCCCTTTGATGAAGGGAACAAGACAAGGTTGCCTGCTATCTCCCCTCCTATTCAACCTGGCAATTGAACCTTTATCAAGAATTTTACAGGGGCAGAACAGCTTAAGGCTATGTGCGCACGTGTGCGCTCTGCACTGCACCTAAAAGGTGCGCTTCAGAGCGCAGCTGAAAAGCTCCGTTCTGAAGCGCATGGTGCCGGCGAGAACGTGCACTCTGCCTGCAGCTCCTGCCATAGACAGAGCAGGGGCTGCAGGCAAAGCGCACGGAAGAAGTGACATGTCACTTCTTAGAACGCAGAGATTCGGGCAGCAGCCGAATCGCTGCATTCTAATATGCCACGTGCGCACGGCCCCTGCACAATCTCCATAGATTGTGCAGGGGACGGAGGACGCATGCAGTTACGCTGTGCTACAAAGCGCAGTGTAACTGCATGAATTACGCACACGTGCGCACATAGCCTTAAAGGGATCAAGATAAGGGAAATGGAAATAAAGATAGCGCTTTTTGCTGATGACGTTATACTGTATATGGGGGACCCCAGTGCAGATTTACCACAGACGCTTGCCTTGATTGAGAAATTTGGACTAATATCGGGATTTAAGCTAAACAAGAAAAAGTGCGAGATCATGTTTCTGAGGGGGCCTCAAGGACCAACAGGGGGAAACGCAAGGGAGGGTTGTTTTTGTGGCATCCCTATAGCACAGACTTCAATTAAATACCTGGGAATACATATAGGGAGAACGATGGAATCGATCTACGAGCTAAATTACGGACCGTTAATAAGGAAAATTATAAACACAAATTAAGGGATGGAAGGGTCTGCCTCTACCACTTCTGGCAAGATGTCACCTGATAAAAATGATGAGCTTTCCTAGATTACTATATCCATTCCAGACAATCCCGTTATTACTAAAACTAAAGGATGTGAATAGATTGATCTCTGCATATGCGGATTTTGTATGGAGGGGAAGGAAACCCAGAATAAAATTGCGTACACTGATGAAGTCAGCGGAGGAGGGAGGACTTAGCTTCCCAGATGTTCGGGGATATAATCTGGTGTGTATAATGAGGCATGTGTTGGATTGGATGAGAGGGACGAGTAGGCACTCAGACTACGGTATGGAAGCTAAGTATGCATCACCATGGGATTTGACGTCCATTCTACACTCTCCACTGTCCAAGGTGGAAGGGCACACAAGGAGCTCAATCATATTCCGAGACACTATGTTAACCTGGAAATCAGTGAGAAAGAAGCTGAGTCTTTCATGGAAAGTATCTAAGTACTTGAACCCTTGGGCATCTCCAAACTTCCCCTTGGGAAGAGAAAACAAGCTGTTTATTAGATGGAAAGAGAAGGGCATTAGGTGGGTGAAAGACGTTATGAATGTGGAGGAGAGAAGGTGGATGACAGGCAAAGAAGTGCTAGATAAGTATGACCTCAATAGCTCGCTTATTATCCAATATGAACAATTAAAATTTGGCGTGCTTGGAGATCTGAGTGAGCTTGGAAGGGAACTGAACAGAAGTTTGATTGATGAACTTATGGAAGGTGATGTAGCAAGTGTCAATGTCTCTCATATCTACCGAATATTTTGGGGGGTGCTTATATCTGGGGAAGATAGCCGTATCCTAACAGCTTGGGGGAAACAATTAAAAGGACAAGAAGTGGTGGGCACCATATTGAAGGGTTGGGTACAAGTGCGGAAACATGTCACTAATGAGAGATGGAGGGACACTCAATTTAGAATCTTACATAGGGCTATCTTGGGATTCAATATACCAGGAAGAGATATGCGATGTCCTAAGTGTCAAGAAGAGAAAACAGATATGTTACATGGATTATGGGAATGTAAGAAAATTCAGGGGTTTTGGAATCAAGTTAGGGCATTTGTTAGAGCAACATGGGGAATTTCTAGTGATTTAGAGTTAATAGTGTGGATTTTTCACTCCTTTGAGAAAGGAGTAATAGGGGGTTCGGAGACGCAGGGACAGAAAAAATTTGCAATACTACATGACATAGCCATGATAGCCAAACGATGTATTTTAAAACACTGGATACACAGAGAGAGCCCATCCATGAAGGAAGTCATTGGCGAATTACACAACCTATTGAGACTAGAAAAAATGGCAGCGGAAAGGGACAAAGACAGGTTGACAGGCAAGTTTTTTGGGAGATGGAGAAACTTTATTGAACGCCAATTTACCCCGGGAGAAATAAATAATGTGATGACACCTTTTACACACTCAGAGTGGTATCTCTTGAATGATATTCAAGACAACTTGGGTAAATTAAGAATCATCCAGTAGTGGGTTGCGGAGAGCGGAGAAGATGAGCAGATAAGGGTATATCGAGACACGTCAGCAACTTCGGAAATACCTAGGGTTGACACGGGTTTTAACGACCTAAATGACCTGTATTGTCTATGCTATTTCATAAAAACTTTGTTTTGGTTCAACATGTATGATCGCTTACCAAAGAGCAGTATGGAATTTTAAGTTGGGGCAACATCCCCTATTATGTTTTATTCTGTCAGAGGAATGTTCTTCTTTTGTAACCATGAAGGTCTTTGTTATGTTTATAAAAATTGAAAAAATGTAATAAAAACATTTGGAAAAAAAAAACAAACAAAAAAAAAAACGGCGTGCGGTCCCCCCAATTTTAACACCAGCCAGATAAAGCCATACGGCTGAAGGCTGGTATTCTCAGGATGGGGAGCCCCACGTTATGGGGAGCCCCCCAGCCTAACAATATCAGCCAGCAGCTGCCCAGAATTGCCGCATACATTAGATGCGACAGTTCTGGGACTGTACCCGGCTCTTCCCAATTTGCCCTGGTGCGTTGGCAAATCGGGGTAATAAGGAGTTACTGGCAGCCCATAGCTGCCAATAAGTCCTAGATTAATCATGTCAGGCGTCTCCCCGAGATACCTTCCATGATTAATCTGTTAGTGACAGTAAATAAACACACACACCCGAAAAAATCATTTATTAGAAATAAAAAAACACAAACATATACCCTGGTTCACGACTTTAATAAGCCCGAATAAGCCCTCCATGTCACTGGATCCAGCGGTGGCCCCGGGTAACCTCAGTGACAGCTCAGCTGATCGCGCGGCTGTCTTCAGTTGCTGTGTGGAGGTGACAGGAGCGGCGGTGTCTGCTGCTGCTCCGGTCACCTCCATGAAGCAGAGCTGGATGCGACGCTGGACCATCCTGGATTACGCCGGACATGGAGGGCTTTTTCGGGCTTATTAAAGTGGTGAACCATGGTATATGTTTGTGTTTTTTATTTCAAAGAAATGATTGTTTCGGGCGTGTGTGTGTTTATTTACTGTCACTAACAGATTAATCATGGAAGGTATCTCGTGGAGATGCTTGACATGATTAATCTAGGACTTATTGGCAGCTATGGGCTGCCAATAACTCCTTATTACCCCGATTTGCCAACGCACCAGGGTAAATCGGGTAGAGCCGGGTACAGTCCCAGAACTGTCGCATCTAATGCGGCAATTCTGGGCGTCTGCTGGCTGATATTGTTAGGCTGGGGGGCTCCCCATAACGTGGATCTCCCCATCCTGAGAATACCAGCCTTCAAGCCGTATGGCTTTATCTGGCTGGTTTAAAATTGGGGGGGACCGCACGCCGTTTTTTTTAATTATTTAATTATTTATTTCACTGCACAGTATAGACACGCCCACCGGCTGCTGTGATTGGGTGCAGTGAGACACCTGTCACTCAGCGTGGGGGCGTGTCTCACTGCAACCAATCATAGGCGCAGGTGGGCGGGGAAAGCAGGGAATACGAGATTGTTTAATGGGCGGCCGGCTTTTTCAAAATAGTAAAAGCTGCTGGAGCAGTGTGAATGCCGTGCAGCATCGGGGATCGGGGATCGGTGAGTATGAGAGAGGGCTGCTCAATTCAGTCACTCAGGAGTTTAGCGGTCACCGGTGAGCCCTTTACTGGTGACCGCTAATCAGGACGCGACACAGACAGAGCCACAGCATGACCATGAAGTCGGGTGAAGTTAACCCGAGTTCATTCTGATCGTGCGGCTCTGTCTGTGTCTGCTGTCATCTGCCATTCAGCTCTGCTACATGGCTGTCTGTGTCTGCTGTCAGCGGCCATTCAGCTCTGCTACATGGCTGTCTGTGTCTGCTGTTAGCGGCCATGTAGTAGAGCTGAATGGCAGATGACATAGTAAAAACGCATCCCTACACATTACACACGCTTGGCAAGTCAATAAACAAAAAAAAAAAGGGTGCCCAATGCATACGTCACAGAAGACATGATCTAAAGGATCGCACACAAAATTGATCAATTTAACATAGACTACTAACGCACGTGTGACAGCAAATGAACGACCTACGTGCAATCTCTTAAGATCCCGTATGCAACCTGGGCGTGTCACATCGCAAATGCGATTGTACAACTAATTGCAACGTGTAAAGCAGGCTTAACTGGGTGGAATATCTACAACTAGCTGAGTTTGCCATTAATAACCAGTATCAGGAGTCTATCCAGACTACCCCTTTTTTCTGCAATTTCGGGTTGCATCCACGTTTTGGCTCCTTTTCTTCCGCTATGGTGGATACTCCTGAGGCTGAAAGCACTGTGAACAAACTGAAGGCTATCTGGTCTGAGGTGAAAGAAAACTTGAAGAGGGCACAGGGTGGTCAAGCCTCAGCTGATAATAAGAGGCGTTCCAAGGGCCCAAGCCTTGGAGTTGGGGATAAGGTATGGTTGTCCACCCGTCATATTAAACTCAAAGGTCCCTTCTGTTAAGCTGGGTCCAAGATTTATTGGACCTTACGAGATAGTGGAGGTCATCAATTCCACAGCTTTCCGCCTGAACCTCCCTCAGTCCTTCAAAATATCGAATGTTTTCCACAAATCCCTCAAGTTATATCGTGTTCCCGTTCACCCAGTCAGGTCCCCCCTCCTCCTGTTTTGGTCAAGGGTAACCTGGAGTATGAAGTACAGAGGATTCTTGACTCCCGTATTGTTAGAGGGGCAGTGCAGTATCTTGTACATTGGAAGGGTTATGGCCCTGAGGAGCGATCATGGGTCCCAGCAAGTGAAGTCCACGCTAAAGGTCTTGTCAGGTGTTTTCACCTCCAGTTCCCTGACAAGCCAGGTTTTGAGGGTCCGGTGGCCCCTCGTGGAGTGGGGGGGGTACTGTCACGTCCCCATCGGAGTCCGCTCCTGTGACTTCTGCTCAGATCGCCAGACGACGCCATGTTCCCACCATGGATAGTGCTGGTGATGGGAGAGGAGTCGGTGCCCATGGCTCTGCGGAGCACAGGCTCCGCTCATCCACTAGGCTGGGTTTCCCTGGAACCTGCAGTACCACTGGCTGACTGTAGGTGGCGTGTGTCTCCTGGCTGAAGTGGCCAACATTCACCTGCAGCCAATGGTGAGACACCACACCCTTCTTATTCCCCCTCCTGTCACATGACCACTGCCAGAGATAGTTCTGTACTCCTGGCTCATGTGCTGTTTGTATTGTGATTCCTGTGCGCTGACCTTGCTTGTGTTCGACTACCCTCCTGCCTGTCGTTTTTGTACCTTGCTGCCAGTTCCGGATTTGACCCCTGCTTTGTCTCCTCACTACGCCCTTGCCTGCTGATTCTGTTCCTGTTTTGCATCTCCTGGATTTTGACCCTGCCTGACGACCACAGACTACAGTCTACCACAGGTAGCGATCTCTGAGGCTCTGTGTAATTCCAAATCCCTGTAAAGGGGTTAAAGGGTTGCAGAGTTCTTGGGGTCCTGCTTTGTGAGTGGCTTTTCTCTAGATTCCCCTTACAGCTAGTCTGAGTCTGTGGCCCCTATCAGGCATTACAGAAACGAGCTGGAAACCATCTGCAGTGATTTTGAAGACTAAGGGGTGCTTCACACACAGCGAGATTGCTGCGGAGATCGCTGTTGAGTCACGCTTTTTGTGACGCAGCAGTGACCTCATTAGCGATCTCGCTGTGTGTGACACTGAGCAGCGATCTGGCCCCTGCTGCGAGATCGCTGCTCGTTACACACAGCCCTGGTTCGTTTTTTTATTGTTCCTCTCCCGCTGATAAGCGCACATCGCTGTGTGTGACAGCGAGAGAGCAACAATCCTGAACGTGCAGGGAGCAGGAGCCGGCGTCTGACAGCCTGCGGTAAGCTGCAACCAAGATAAACATCGGGTAACCAAGGTGGTTACCCGATATTTACCTTCGTTACCAGCCTCCGCCGCTCTCACGCTGCCAGTGCCGGCTCCAAGCTCTTTGCACATGTGGCTGCAGTACACATCGGGTAATTAACCCGATGTGTACTGTAGCTAGGAGAGCAAGGAGCCAGTGCTAAGCAGTGTGCGCGGCTCCCTGCTCTCTGCACATGTCGCAGCACAGCGACGCGTGTCGTTATGATCGCTGCTTCGGCTGCTGTTTGACAGCTAAGCAGCGATCATAACAGCGACTTACAAGGTCGCTGTTACGTCACAGAAAATGGTGACGTAACAGCGACGTCGTTGTCGCTGTCACTTAGTGTGAACCCAGCTTTAGGCAAGAAAGTGAAAGAACTGGGAGCGCAGGTGTCTTTTCATCCAACCTTCCAGTGGATGGTCATGGAACAAGGAGGTGGAACAAGATTCTACAGGTGAACAACTGGCTACGTCGATGGTGCCATCAACAAAGATTGGGATTTCTGGATCACGGAGTGAATTACCTGTATGATGGACTGCACCTTACCAAGACCGGAAAACACATATTCGGAAATCGCCTTGCTACGCTCATCAAGAGAGCTGTAAACTAGAACAGCGTGGGAAGGGAAGAAAAAGTCCAGGGAAAGCCACACAGGTGACAAATACTACTGACAACTCTGCTGTTAGGAATGGAAAGGAAGAACTAAGACAAAAAAAATCAGAATAATGACAATATGGGGGAAAGAAAAAGCCAGGGAAAGCCACACACGTGCCAAATACTACTGACAACCCTGCTGCTAGAGAGGGAAAGGAAGAACCAAGACCAAAAATCAGAATAATGAGACAATATGGGGGAAAGAAAAAGCCAGGGAAAGCCACACACGTGCCAAATACTACTGACAACCCTGCTGCTAGAGAGGGAAAGGAAGAACCAAGACCAAAAATCAGAATAATGACAATATGGGGGAAAGAAAAAGCCAGGGAAAGCCATACACGTGCCAAATACTACTGACAACTCTGCTGCTAGAGAGGGAAAGGAAGAACCAAGACCAAAAATCAGAATAATGACAATATGGGGGAAAGAAAAAGCCAGGGAAAGCCACACACGTGCCAAATACTACTGACAACCCTGCTGCTAGAGAGGGAAAGGAAGAACCAAGACCAAAAATCAGAATAATGACAATATGGGGGAAAGAAAAAGCCAGGGAAAGCCACACACGTGCCAAATACTACTGACAACCCTGCTGCTAGAGAGGGAAAGGAAGAACCAAGACCAAAAATCAGAATAATGACAATATGGGGGAAAGAAAAAGCCAGGGAAAGCCACACACGTGCCAAATACTACTGACAACCCTGCTGCTAGAGAGGGAAAGGAAGAACCAAGACCAAAAATCAGAATAATGACAATATGGGGGAAAGAAAAAGCCAGGGAAAGCCACACACGTGCCAAATACTACTGACAACCCTGCTGCTAGAGAGGGAAAGGAAGAACCAAGACCAAAAATCAGAATAATGAGAGAATATGGGGGAAAGAAAAAGCCAGGGAAAGCCACACACGTGCCAAATACTACTGACAACTCTGCTGCTAGAGAGGGAAAGGAAGAACCAAGACCAAAAATCAGAATAATGACAATATGGAGGAAAGAAAAAGCCAGGGAAAGCCACACACGTGCCAAATACTACTGACAACCCTGCTGCTAGAGATGGAAAGGAAGAACCAAGACCAAAAATCAGAATAATGACAATATGGAGGAAAGAAAAAGCCAGGGAAAGCCACACACGTGCCAAATACTACTGACAACTCTGCTGCTAGAGAGGGAAAGGAAGAACCAAGACCAAAAATCAGAATAAAGACAATATGGGGGAAAGAAAAAGCCAGGGAAAGCCATACACGTGCCAAATACTACTGACAACCCTGCTACTAGAGATGGAAAGGAAGAACCAAGACCAAAAATCAGAATAATGAGAGAATATGGGGGAAAGAAAAAGCCAGGGAAAGCCACACACGTGCCAAATACTACTGACAACCCTGCTGCTAGAGATGGAAAGGAAGAACCAAGACCAAAAATCAGAATAATGACAATATGGGGGAAAGAAAAAGCCAGGGAAAGCCACACACATGCCAGATACTACTGACAACTCTGCTGCTAGAGAGGGAAAGGAAGAACCAAGACCAAAAATAAGAATAATGACAATATGGGGGAAAGAAAAAGCCAGGGAAAGCCATACACGTGCCAGATACTACTGACAACCCTGCTGCTAGAGAGGGAAAGGAAGAACCAAGACCAAAAATCAGAATAATGACAATATGGGGGAAAGAAAAAGCCAGGGAAAGCCACACACATGCCAAATACTACTGACAACCCTGCTGCTAGAGATGGAAAGGAAGAACCAAGACCAAAAATCAGAATAATGAGAGAATATGGGGGAAAGAAAAAGCCAGGGAAAGCCATACACGTGCCAAATACTACTGACAACCCTGCTGCTAGAGAGGGAAAGGAAGAACCAACACCAAAAATCAGAATAATGACAATATGGGGGAAAGAAAAAGCCAGGGAAAGCCACACACGTGCCAAATACTACTAACAACCCTGCTGCTAGAGATGGAAAGGAAGAACCAAGACCAAAAATCAGAATAATGACAATATGGGGGAAAGAAAAAGCCAGGGAAAGCCACACACGTGCCAAATACTACTGACAACCCTGCTGCTAGAGAGGGAAAGGAAGAACCAAGACCAAAAATCAGAATAATGACAATATGGGGGAAAGAAAAAGCCAGGGAAAGCCACACACGTGCCAAATACTACTGACAACCCTGCTGCTAGAGAGGGAAAGGAAGAACCAAGCCAAAAATCAGAATAATGAGAGAATATGGGGGAAAGAAAAAGCCAGGGAAAGCCACACACGTGCCAAATACTACTGACAACCCTGCTGCTAGAGAGGGAAAGGAAGAACCAAGACCAAAAATCAGAATAATGACAATATGGGGGAAAGAAAAAGCCAGGGAAAGCCACACACGTGCCAAATACTACTGACAACCCTGCTGCTAGAGAGGGAAAGGAAGAACCAAGACCAAAAATCAGAATAATGAGAGAATATGGGGGAAAGAAAAAGCCAGGGAAAGCCATACACGTGCCAAATACTACTGACAACCCTGCTGCTAGAGATGGAAAGGAAGAACAAAAGACCAAAAATCAGAATAATGACAATATGGGGGAAAGAAAAAGCCAGGGAAAGCCACACACGTGCCAAATACTACTGACAACCCTGCTGCTAGAGAGGGAAAGGAAGAACCAAGACCAAAAATCAGAATAATGACAATATGGGGGAAAGAAAAAGCCAGGGAAAGCCTCACACGTGCCAAATACTACTGACAACCCTGCTGCTAGAGATGGAAAGGAAGAACCAAGACCAAAAATCAGAATAATGACAATATGGGGAAAAGAAAAAGCCAGGGAAAGCCACACACGTGCCAAATACTACTGACAACCCTGCTGCTAGAGAGGGAAAGGAAGAACCAAGACCAAAAATCAGAATAATGAGAGAATATGGGGGAAAGAAAAAGCCAGGGAAAGCCACACACGTGCCAGATACTACTGACAACCCTGCTGCTAGAGAGGGAAAGGAAGAACGAAGACCAAAAATCAGAATAATGAGACAATATGGGGGAAAGAAAAAGCCAGTGAAAGCCTCACACGTGCCAGATACTACTGACAACTCTGCTGCTAGAGAGGGAAAGGAAGAGCCAAGCCAAAAATCAGAATAATGACAATATGGGGGAAAGAAAAAGCCAGGGAAAGCCACACACGTGCCAGATACTACTGACAACTCTGCTGCTAGAGAGGGAAAGGAAGAACTAAGACCAAAAATCAGAATAATGACAATATGGGGGAAAGAAAAAGCCAGGGACAGCCACACATGTGCCAAATACTACTGACAACTCTGCTGCTAGAGAGGGAAAGGAAGAACTAAGACCAAAAATCAGAATAATGACAATATGGGGGAAAGAAAAAGCCAGGGAAAGCCACACACGTGCCAAATACTACTGACAACCCTGCTGCTAGAGATGGAAAGGAAGAACGAAGACCAAAAATCAGAATAATGACAATATGGGGGAAAGAAAAAGCCAGGGAAAGCCATACACGTGCCAAATACTACTGACAACCCTGCTGCTAGAGAGGGAAAGGAAGAACGAAGACCAAAAATCAGAATAATGACAATATGGGGGAAAGAAAAAGCCAGGGAAAGCCACACACGTGCCAAATACTACTGACAACCCTGCTGCTAGAGAGGGAAAGGAAGAACCAACACCAAAAATCAGAATAATGACAATATGGGGGAAAGAAAAAGCCAGGGAAAGCCATACACGTGCCAAATACTACTGACAACCCTGCTGCTAGAGAGGGAAAGGAAGAACCAAGCCAAAAATCAGAATAATGAGACAATATGGGGGAAAGAAAAAGCCGGGGAAAGCCACACACATGCCAAATACTACTGACAACTCTGCTGCTAGAGAGGGAAAGGAAGAACCAAGCCAAAAATCAGAATAATGACAATATGGGGGAAAGAAAAAGCCAGGGAAAGCCACACACGTGCCAGATACTACTGACAACTCTGCTGCTAGAGAGGGAAAGGAAGAACCAAGACCAAAAATCAGAATAATGAGAGAATATGGGGGAAAGAAAAAGCCAGGGAAAGCCACACACGCGCCAAATACTACTGACAACCCTGCTGCTAGAGAGGGAAAGGAAGAACCAAGCCAAAAATCAGAATAATGAAAATATGGGGGAAAGAAAAAGCCAGGGAAAGCCACACACGTGCCAAATACTACTGACAACCCTGCTGCTAGAGATGGAAAGGAAGAGCCAAGCCAAAAATCAGAATGACAATATGGGGGAAAGAAAAAGCCAGGGAAAGCCACACACGTGCCAGATACTACTGACAACTCTGCTGCTAGAGAGGGAAAGGAAGAGCCAAGACCAAAAATCAGAATAATGACAATATGGGGGAAAGAAAAAGCCAGGGAAAGCCACACACGTGCCAAATACTACTGACAACTCTGCTGCTAGAGAGGGAAAGGAAGAACCAAGACCAAAAATCAGAATAATGAGAGAATATGGGGGAAAGAAAAAGCCAGGGAAAGCCACACACGCGCCAAATACTACTGACAACCCTGCTGCTAGAGAGGGAAAGGAAGAACCAAGCCAAAAATCAGAATAATGAAAATATGGGGGAAAGAAAAAGCCAGGGAAAGCCACACACGTGCCAAATACTACTGACAACCCTGCTGCTAGAGATGGAAAGGAAGAGCCAAGCCAAAAATCAGAATGACAATATGGGGGAAAGAAAAAGCCAGGGAAAGCCACACACGTGCCAGATACTACTGACAACCCTGCTGCTAGAGAGGGAAAGGAAGAACCAAGACCAAAAATCAGAATAATGAGAGAATATGGGGGAAAGAAAAAGCCAGGGAAAGCCACACACGTGCCAAATACTACTGACAACCCTGCTACTAGAGAGGGAAAGGAAGAACCAAGACCAAAAATCAGAATAATGACAATATGGGGGAAAGAAAAAGCCAGGGAAAGCCACACACGTGCCAAATACTACTGACAACCCTGCTGCTAGAGAGGGAAAGGAAGAACCAAGACCAAAAATCAGAATAATGACAATATGGGGGAAAGAAAAAGCCAGGGAAAGCCACACACGTGCCAGATACTACTGACAACCCTGCTGCTAGAGAGGGAAAGGAAGAACCAAGACCAAAATCAGAATAATGACAATATGGGGGAAAGAAAAAGCCAGGGAAAGCCATACACGTGCCAAATACTACTGACAACCCTGCTGCTAGAGATGGAAAGGAAGAGCCAAGACCAAAAATCAGAATAATGAGACAATATGGGGGAAAGAAAAAGCCAGGGAAAGCCACACACGTGCCAAATACTACTGACAACTCTGCTGCTAGAGAGGGAAAGGAAGAACCAAGACCAAAAATCAGAATAATGAGAGAATATGGGGGAAAGAAAAAGCCAGGGAAAGCCATACACGTGCCAGATACTACTGACAACCCTGCTGCTAGAGATGGAAAGGAAGAACCAAGACCAAAAATCAGAATAATGAGACAATATGGGGGAAAGAAAAAGCCAGGGAAAGCCATACACGTGCCAAATACTACTGACAACCCTGCTGCTAGAGATGGAAAGGAAGAACAAAAGACCAAAAATCAGAATAATGACAATATGGGGGAAAGAAAAAGCCAGGGAAAGCCACACACGTGCCAAATACTACTGACAACCCTGCTGCTAGAGAGGGAAAGGAAGAACCAAGACCAAAAATCAGAATAATGACAATATGGGGGAAAGAAAAAGCCAGGGAAAGCCTCACACGTGCCAAATACTACTGACAACCCTGCTGCTAGAGATGGAAAGGAAGAACCAAGACCAAAAATCAGAATAATGACAATATGGGGAAAAGAAAAAGCCAGGGAAAGCCACACACGTGCCAAATACTACTGACAACCCTGCTGCTAGAGAGGGAAAGGAAGAACCAAGACCAAAAATCAGAATAATGAGAGAATATGGGGGAAAGAAAAAGCCAGGGAAAGCCACACACGTGCCAGATACTACTGACAACCCTGCTGCTAGAGAGGGAAAGGAAGAACGAAGACCAAAAATCAGAATAATGACAATATGGGGGAAAGAAAAAGCCAGTGAAAGCCTCACACGTGCCAGATACTACTGACAACTCTGCTGCTAGAGAGGGAAAGGAAGAGCCAAGCCAAAAATCAGAATAATGACAATATGGGGGAAAGAAAAAGCCAGGGAAAGCCACACACGTGCCAGATACTACTGACAACTCTGCTGCTAGAGAGGGAAAGGAAGAACTAAGACCAAAAATCAGAATAATGACAATATGGGGGAAAGAAAAAGCCAGGGAAAGCCACACATGTGCCAAATACTACTGACAACTCTGCTGCTAGAGAGGGAAAGGAAGAACTAAGACCAAAAATCAGAATAATGACAATATGGGGGAAAGAAAAAGCCAGGGAAAGCCATACACGTGCCAAATACTACTGACAACTCTGCTGCTAGAGATGGAAAGGAAGAACGAAGACCAAAAATCAGAATAATGACAATATGGGGGAAAGAAAAAGCCAGGGAAAGCCACACACGTGCCAAATACTACTGACAACCCTGCTGCTAGAGATGGAAAGGAAGAACGAAGACCAAAAATCAGAATAATGACAATATGGGGGAAAGAAAAAGCCAGGGAAAGCCATACACGTGCCAAATACTACTGACAACCCTGCTGCTAGAGAGGGAAAGGAAGAACGAAGACCAAAAATCAGAATAATGACAATATGGGGGAAAGAAAAAGCCAGGGAAAGCCACACACGTGCCAAATACTACTGACAACCCTGCTGCTAGAGAGGGAAAGGAAGAACCAACACCAAAAATCAGAATAATGACAATATGGGGGAAAGAAAAAGCCAGGGAAAGCCATACACGTGCCAAATACTACTGACAACCCTGCTGCTAGAGAGGGAAAGGAAGAACCAAGCCAAAAATCAGAATAATGAGACAATATGGGGGAAAGAAAAAGCCGGGGAAAGCCACACACATGCCAAATACTACTGACAACTCTGCTGCTAGAGAGGGAAAGGAAGAACCAAGCCAAAAATCAGAATAATGACAATATGGGGGAAAGAAAAAGCCAGGGAAAGCCACACACGTGCCAGATACTACTGACAACTCTGCTGCTAGAGAGGGAAAGGAAGAACCAAGACCAAAAATCAGAATAATGACAATATGGGGGAAAGAAAAAGCCAGGGAAAGCCATACACGTGCCAAATACTACTGACAACCCTGCTGCTAGAGAGGGAAAGGAAGAACCAAGCCAAAAATCAGAATAATGAGACAATATGGGGGAAAGAAAAAGCCGGGGAAAGCCACACACATGCCAAATACTACTGACAACTCTGCTGCTAGAGAGGGAAAGGAAGAACCAAGCCAAAAATCAGAATAATGACAATATGGGGGAAAGAAAAAGCCAGGGAAAGCCACACACGTGCCAGATACTACTGACAACTCTGCTGCTAGAGAGGGAAAGGAAGAACCAAGACCAAAAATCAGAATAATGAGAGAATATGGGGGAAAGAAAAAGCCAGGGAAAGCCACACACGCGCCAAATACTACTGACAACCCTGCTGCTAGAGAGGGAAAGGAAGAACCAAGCCAAAAATCAGAATAATGAAAATATGGGGGAAAGAAAAAGCCAGGGAAAGCCACACACGTGCCAAATACTACTGACAACCCTGCTGCTAGAGATGGAAAGGAAGAGCCAAGCCAAAAATCAGAATGACAATATGGGGGAAAGAAAAAGCCAGGGAAAGCCACACACGTGCCAGATACTACTGACAACTCTGCTGCTAGAGAGGGAAAGGAAGAGCCAAGACCAAAAATCAGAATAATGACAATATGGGGGAAAGAAAAAGCCAGGGAAAGCCACACACGTGCCAGATACTACTGACAACTCTGCTGCTAGAGAGGGAAAGGAAGAACCAAGACCAAAAATCAGAATAATGAGAGAATATGGGGGAAAGAAAAAGCCAGGGAAAGCCACACACGCGCCAAATACTACTGACAACCCTGCTGCTAGAGAGGGAAAGGAAGAACCAAGCCAAAAATCAGAATAATGAAAATATGGGGGAAAGAAAAAGCCAGGGAAAGCCACACACGTGCCAAATACTACTGACAACCCTGCTGCTAGAGATGGAAAGGAAGAGCCAAGCCAAAAATCAGAATGACAATATGGGGGAAAGAAAAAGCCAGGGAAAGCCACACACGTGCCAAATACTACTGACAACCCTGCTGCTAGAGAGGGAAAGGAAGAACCAAGACCAAAAATCAGAATAATGAGAGAATATGGGGGAAAGAAAAAGCCAGGGAAAGCCACACACGTGCCAAATACTACTGACAACCCTGCTACTAGAGAGGGAAAGGAAGAACCAAGACCAAAAATCAGAATAATGACAATATGGGGGAAAGAAAAAGCCAGGGAAAGCCACACACGTGCCAAATACTACTGACAACCCTGCTGCTAGAGAGGGAAAGGAAGAACCAAGACCAAAAATCAGAATAATGACAATATGGGGGAAAGAAAAAGCCAGGGAAAGCCACACACGTGCCAGATACTACTGACAACCCTGCTGCTAGAGAGGGAAAGGAAGAACCAAGACCAAAATCAGAATAATGACAATATGGGGGAAAGAAAAAGCCAGGGAAAGCCATACACGTGCCAAATACTACTGACAACCCTGCTGCTAGAGATGGAAAGGAAGAGCCAAGACCAAAAATCAGAATAATGAGACAATATGGGGGAAAGAAAAAGCCAGGGAAAGCCACACACGTGCCAAATACTACTGACAACTCTGCTGCTAGAGAGGGAAAGGAAGAACCAAGACCAAAAATCAGAATAATGAGAGAATATGGGGGAAAGAAAAAGCCAGGGAAAGCCATACACGTGCCAGATACTACTGACAACCCTGCTGCTAGAGATGGAAAGGAAGAACCAAGACCAAAAATCAGAATAATGAGACAATATGGGGGAAAGAAAAAGCCAGGGAAAGCCATACACGTGCCAAATACTACTGACAACCCTGCTGCTAGAGATGGAAAGGAAGAACAAAAGACCAAAAATCAGAATAATGACAATATGGGGGAAAGAAAAAGCCAGGGAAAGCCACACACGTGCCAAATACTACTGACAACCCTGCTGCTAGAGAGGGAAAGGAAGAACCAAGACCAAAAATCAGAATAATGACAATATGGGGGAAAGAAAAAGCCAGGGAAAGCCTCACACGTGCCAAATACTACTGACAACCCTGCTGCTAGAGATGGAAAGGAAGAACCAAGACCAAAAATCAGAATAATGACAATATGGGGAAAAGAAAAAGCCAGGGAAAGCCACACACGTGCCAAATACTACTGACAACCCTGCTGCTAGAGAGGGAAAGGAAGAACCAAGACCAAAAATCAGAATAATGAGAGAATATGGGGGAAAGAAAAAGCCAGGGAAAGCCACACACGTGCCAGATACTACTGACAACCCTGCTGCTAGAGAGGGAAAGGAAGAACGAAGACCAAAAATCAGAATAATGACAATATGGGGGAAAGAAAAAGCCAGTGAAAGCCTCACACGTGCCAGATACTACTGACAACTCTGCTGCTAGAGAGGGAAAGGAAGAGCCAAGCCAAAAATCAGAATAATGACAATATGGGGGAAAGAAAAAGCCAGGGAAAGCCACACACGTGCCAGATACTACTGACAACTCTGCTGCTAGAGAGGGAAAGGAAGAACTAAGACCAAAAATCAGAATAATGACAATATGGGGGAAAGAAAAAGCCAGGGAAAGCCACACATGTGCCAAATACTACTGACAACTCTGCTGCTAGAGAGGGAAAGGAAGAACTAAGACCAAAAATCAGAATAATGACAATATGGGGGAAAGAAAAAGCCAGGGAAAGCCATACACGTGCCAAATACTACTGACAACTCTGCTGCTAGAGATGGAAAGGAAGAACGAAGACCAAAAATCAGAATAATGACAATATGGGGGAAAGAAAAAGCCAGGGAAAGCCACACACGTGCCAAATACTACTGACAACCCTGCTGCTAGAGATGGAAAGGAAGAACGAAGACCAAAAATCAGAATAATGACAATATGGGGGAAAGAAAAAGCCAGGGAAAGCCATACACGTGCCAAATACTACTGACAACCCTGCTGCTAGAGAGGGAAAGGAAGAACGAAGACCAAAAATCAGAATAATGACAATATGGGGGAAAGAAAAAGCCAGGGAAAGCCACACACGTGCCAAATACTACTGACAACCCTGCTGCTAGAGAGGGAAAGGAAGAACCAACACCAAAAATCAGAATAATGACAATATGGGGGAAAGAAAAAGCCAGGGAAAGCCATACACGTGCCAAATACTACTGACAACCCTGCTGCTAGAGAGGGAAAGGAAGAACCAAGCCAAAAATCAGAATAATGAGACAATATGGGGGAAAGAAAAAGCCGGGGAAAGCCACACACATGCCAAATACTACTGACAACTCTGCTGCTAGAGAGGGAAAGGAAGAACCAAGCCAAAAATCAGAATAATGACAATATGGGGGAAAGAAAAAGCCAGGGAAAGCCACACACGTGCCAGATACTACTGACAACTCTGCTGCTAGAGAGGGAAAGGAAGAACCAAGACCAAAAATCAGAATAATGACAATATGGGGGAAAGAAAAAGCCAGGGAAAGCCACACACGTGCCAGATACTACTGACAACTCTGCTGCTAGAGAGGGAAAGGAAGAACCAAGACCAAAAATCAGAATAATGAGAGAATATGGGGGAAAGAAAAAGCCAGGGAAAGCCACACACGCGCCAAATACTACTGACAACCCTGCTGCTAGAGAGGGAAAGGAAGAACCAAGCCAAAAATCAGAATAATGAAAATATGGGGGAAAGAAAAAGCCAGGGAAAGCCACACACGTGCCAAATACTACTGACAACCCTGCTGCTAGAGATGGAAAGGAAGAGCCAAGCCAAAAATCAGAATGACAATATGGGGGAAAGAAAAAGCCAGGGAAAGCCACACACGTGCCAGATACTACTGACAACTCTGCTGCTAGAGAGGGAAAGGAAGAACCAAGACCAAAAATCAGAATAATGAGAGAATATGGGGGAAAGAAAAAGCCAGGGAAAGCCACACACGTGCCAAATACTACTGACAACCCTGCTACTAGAGAGGGAAAGGAAGAACCAAGACCAAAAATCAGAATAATGACAATATGGGGGAAAGAAAAAGCCAGGGAAAGCCACACACGTGCCAAATACTACTGACAACCCTGCTGCTAGAGAGGGAAAGGAAGAACCAAGACCAAAAATCAGAATAATGACAATATGGGGGAAAGAAAAAGCCAGGGAAAGCCACACACGTGCCAGATACTACTGACAACCCTGCTGCTAGAGAGGGAAAGGAAGAACCAAGACCAAAATCAGAATAATGACAATATGGGGGAAAGAAAAAGCCAGGGAAAGCCATACACGTGCCAAATACTACTGACAACCCTGCTGCTAGAGATGGAAAGGAAGAGCCAAGACCAAAAATCAGAATAATGAGACAATATGGGGGAAAGAAAAAGCCAGGGAAAGCCACACACGTGCCAAATACTACTGACAACTCTGCTGCTAGAGAGGGAAAGGAAGAACCAAGACCAAAAATCAGAATAATGAGAGAATATGGGGGAAAGAAAAAGCCAGGGAAAGCCATACACGTGCCAGATACTACTGACAACCCTGCTGCTAGAGATGGAAAGGAAGAACCAAGACCAAAAATCAGAATAATGAGACAATATGGGGGAAAGAAAAAGCCAGGGAAAGCCATACACGTGCCAAATACTACTGACAACCTTGCTGCTAGAGAGGGAAAGGAAGAACCAAGACCAAAAATCAGAATAATGACAATATGGGGGAAAGAAAAAGCCAGGGAAAGCCACACACGTGCCAGATACTACTGACAACCCTGCTGCTAGAGATGGAAAGGAAGAACCAAGACCAAAAATCAGAATAATGAGACAATATGGGGGAAAGAAAAAGCCAGGGAAAGCCACACACGTGCCAGATACTACTGACAACCCTGCTGCTAGAGAGGGAAAGGAAGAGCCAAGCCAAAAATCAGAATAATGACAATATGGGGGAAAGAAAAAGCCAGGGAAAGCCACACACGTGCCAGATACTACTGACAACCCTGCTGCTAGAGAGGGAAAGGAAGAACTAAGACCAAAAATCAGAATAATGACAATATGGGGGAAAGAAAAAGCCAGGGAAAGCCACACACGTGCCAGATACTACTGACAACCCTGCTGCTAGAGAGGGAAAGGAAGAACCAAGACCAAAAATCAGAATAATGACAATATGGGGGAAAGAAAAAGCCAGGGAAAGCCACACACGTGCCAGATACTACTGACAACCCTGCTGCTAGAGAGGGAAAGGAAGAAACAAGACCAAAAATCAGAATAATGAGACAATATGGGGGAAAGAAAAAGCCAGGGAAAGCCACACACGTGCCAGATACTACTGACAACTCTGCTGCTAGAGATGGAAAGGAAGAACCAAGACCAAAAATCAGAATAATGACAATATGGGGGAAAGAAAAAGCCAGGGAAAGCCATACACGTGCCAAATACTACTGACAACTCTGCTGCTAGAGATGGAAAGGAAGAACCAAGACCAAAAATCAGAATAATGAGAGAATATGGGGGAAAGAAAAAGCCAGGGAAAGCCACACACGTGCCAAATACTACTGACAACTCTGCTGCTAGAGAGGGAAAGGAAGAACCAAGACCAAAAATCAGAATAATGAGACAATATGGGGGAAAGAAAAAGCCAGGGAAAGCCACACACGTGCCAGATACTACTGACAACTCTGCTGCTAGAGAGGGAAAGGAAGAACCAAGACCAAAAATCAGAATAATGAGACAATATGGGGGAAAGAAAAAGCCAGGGAAAGCCACACACGTGCCAGATACTACTGACAACCCTGCTGCTAGAGAGGGAAAGGAAGAACCAAGCCAAAAATCAGAATAATGAGACAATATGGGGGAAAGAAAAAGCCAGGGAAAGCCACACACGTGCCAAATACTACTGACAACCCTGCTGCTAGAGAGGGAAAGGAAGAACCAAGACCAAAAATCAGAATAATGACAATATGGGGGAAAGAAAAAGCCAGGGAAAGCCATACACGTGCCAAATACTACTGACAACCCTGCTGCTAGAGAGGGAAAGGAAGAACTAAGACCAAAAATCAGAATAATGACAATATGGGGGAAAGAAAAAGCCAGGGAAAGCCACACACGTGCCAAATACTACTGACAACTCTGCTGCTAGAGAGGGAAAGGAAGAACCAAGACCAAAAATCAGAATAATGACAATATGGGGGAAAGAAAAAGCCAGGGAAAGCCATACACGTGCCAAATACTACTGACAACCCTGCTGCTAGAGATGGAAAGGAAGAACCAAGACCAAAAATCAGAATAATGAGAGAATATGGGGGAAAGAAAAAGCCAGGGAAAGCCACACACGTGCCAAATACTACTGACAACCCTGCTGCTAGAGAGGGAAAGGAAGAGCCAAGCCAAAAATCAGAATAATGACAATATGGGGGAAAGAAAAAGCCAGGGAAAGCCACACACGTGCCAAATACTACTGACAACTCTGCTGCTAGAGAGGGAAAGGAAGAACCAAGACCAAAAATCAGAATGAGAGAATATGGGGGAAAGAAAAAGCCAGGGAAAGCCACACACGTGCCAAATACTACTGACAACTCTGCTGCTAGAGAGGGAAAGGAAGAACCAAGACCAAAAATCAGAATAATGAGAGAATATGGGGGAAAGAAAAAGCCAGGGAAAGCCACACACGTGCCAAATACTACTGACAACCCTGCTGCTAGAGAGGGAAAGGAAGAACCAAGACCAAAAATCAGAATAATGAGAGGATATGGGGGAAAGAAAAAGCCAGGGAAAGCCACACACGTGCCAAATACTACTGACAACCCTGCTGCTAGAGATGGAAAGGAAGAACCAAGACCAAAAATCAGAATAATGAGACAATATGGGGGAAAGAAAAAGCCAGGGAAAGCCATACACGTGCCAAATACTACTGACAACCCTGCTGCTAGAGATGGAAAGGAAGAACCAAGACCAAAAATCAGAATAATGAGACAATATGGGGGAAAGAAAAAGCCAGGGAAAGCCACACACGTGCCAGATACTACTGACAACCCTGCTGCTAGAGATGGAAAGGAAGAACCAAGACCAAAAATCAGAATAATGAGACAATATGGGGGAAAGAAAAAGCCAGGGAAAGCCATACACGTGCCAAATACTACTGACAACCCTGCTGCTAGAGATGGAAAGGAAGAACCAAGACCAAAAATCAGAATAATGAGACAATATGGGGGAAAGAAAAAGCCAGGGAAAGCCACACACGTGCCAAATACTACTGACAACCCTGCTGCTAGAGATGGAAAGGAAGAACCAAGACCAAAAATCAGAATAATGAGACAATATGGGGGAAAGAAAAAGCCAGGGAAAGCCATACACGTGCCAAATACTACTGACAACCCTGCTGCTAGAGATGGAAAGGAAGAACCAAGCCAAAAATCAGAATAATGACAATATGGGGGAAAGAAAAAGCCGGGGAAAGCCACACACGTGCCAAATACTACTGACAACCCTGCTGCTAGAGAGGGAAAGGAAGAACGAAGACCAAAAATCAGAATAATGACAATATGGGGGAAAGAAAAAGCCAGGGAAAGCCATACACGTGCCAAATACTACTGACAACTCTGCTGCTAGAGATGGAAAGGAAGAACCAAGACCAAAAATCAGAATAATGAGAGAATATGGGGGAAAGAAAAAGCCAGGGAAAGCCATACACGTGCCAAATACTACTGACAACCCTGCTGCTAGAGAGGGAAAGGAAGAGCCAAGCCAAAAATCAGAATAATGACAATATGGGGGAAAGAAAAAGCCAGGGAAAGCCACACACGTGCCAAATACTACTGACAACCCTGCTGCTAGAGAGGGAAAGGAAGAACCAAGACCAAAAATCAGAATAATGAGACAATATGGGGGAAAGAAAAAGCCAGGGAAAGCCACACACGTGCCAAATACTACTGACAACCCTGCTGCTAGAGATGGAAAGGAAGAACCAAGCCAAAAATCAGAATAATGACAATATGGGGGAAAGAAAAAGCCAGGGAAAGCCACACACGTGCCAAATACTACTGACAACCCTGCTGCTAGAGATGGAAAGGAAGAACGAAGACCAAAAATCAGAATAATGACAATATGGGGGAAAGAAAAAGCCAGGGAAAGCCACACACGTGCCAAATACTACTGACAACCCTGCTGCTAGAGATGGAAAGGAAGAACCAAGACCAAAAATCAGAATAATGACAATATGGGGGAAAGAAAAAGCCAGGGAAAGCCACACACGTGCCAAATACTACTGACAACCCTGCTGCTAGAGAGGGAAAGGAAGAACCAAGCCAAAAATCAGAATAATGACAATATGGGGGAAAGAAAAAGCCAGGGAAAGCCACACACGTGCCAAATACTACTGACAACCCTGCTGCTAGAGATGGAAAGGAAGAACCAAGACCAAAAATCAGAATAATGAGACAATATGGGGGAAAGAAAAAGCCAGGGGAAGCCATACACGCGCCAAATACTACTGACAACCCTGCTGCTAGAGAGGGAAAGGAAGAACCAAGACCAAAAATCAGAATAATGACAATATGGGGGAAAGAAAAAGCCAGGGAAAGCCACACACGTGCCAAATACTACTGACAACCCTGCTGCTAGAGAGGGAAAGGAAGAACCAAGACCAAAAATCAGAATAATGACAATATGGGGGAAAGAAAAAGCCAGGGAAAGCCATACACGTGCCAAATACTACTGACAACCCTGCTGCTAGAGAGGGAAAGGAAGAACCAAGACCAAAAATCAGAATAATGACAATATGGGGGAAAGAAAAAGCCAGGGAAAGCCATACACGTGCCAAATACTACTGACAACCCTGCTGCTAGAGAGGGAAAGGAAGAACCAAGACCAAAAATCAGAATAATGACAATATGGGGGAAAGAAAAAGCCAGGGAAAGCCACACACGTGCCAAATACTACTGACAACTCTGCTGCTAGAGAGGGAAAGGAAGAACCAAGACCAAAAATCAGAATAATGAGACAATATGGGGGAAAGAAAAAGCCAGGGAAAGCCATACACGCGCCAAATACTACTGACAACCCTGCTACTAGAGAGGGAAAGGAAGAACCAAGACCAAAAATCAGAATAATGAGAGAATATGGGGGAAAGAAAAAGCCAGGGAAAGCCACACACGTGCCAGATACTACTGACAACCCTGCTGCTAGAGAGGGAAAGGAAGAACGAAGACCAAAAATCAGAATAATGACAATATGGGGGAAAGAAAAAGCCAGGGAAAGCCACACACGTGCCAAATACTACTGACAACCCTGCTGCTAGAGAGGGAAAGGAAGAACCAACACCAAAAATCAGAATAATGACAATATGGGGGAAAGAAAAAGCCAGGGAAAGCCATACACGTGCCAAATACTACTGACAACCCTGCTGCTAGAGAGGGAAAGGAAGAACCAAGCCAAAAATCAGAATAATGAGACAATATGGGGGAAAGAAAAAGCCGGGGAAAGCCACACACATGCCAAATACTACTGACAACTCTGCTGCTAGAGAGGGAAAGGAAGAACCAAGCCAAAAATCAGAATAATGACAATATGGGGGAAAGAAAAAGCCAGGGAAAGCCACACACGTGCCAGATACTACTGACAACTCTGCTGCTAGAGAGGGAAAGGAAGAACCAAGACCAAAAATCAGAATAATGAGAGAATATGGGGGAAAGAAAAAGCCAGGGAAAGCCACACACGCGCCAAATACTACTGACAACCCTGCTGCTAGAGAGGGAAAGGAAGAACCAAGCCAAAAATCAGAATAATGAAAATATGGGGGAAAGAAAAAGCCAGGGAAAGCCACACACGTGCCAAATACTACTGACAACCCTGCTGCTAGAGATGGAAAGGAAGAGCCAAGCCAAAAATCAGAATGACAATATGGGGGAAAGAAAAAGCCAGGGAAAGCCACACACGTGCCAGATACTACTGACAACTCTGCTGCTAGAGAGGGAAAGGAAGAACCAAGACCAAAAATCAGAATAATGAGAGAATATGGGGGAAAGAAAAAGCCAGGGAAAGCCACACACGTGCCAAATACTACTGACAACCCTGCTACTAGAGAGGGAAAGGAAGAACCAAGACCAAAAATCAGAATAATGACAATATGGGGGAAAGAAAAAGCCAGGGAAAGCCACACACGTGCCAAATACTACTGACAACCCTGCTGCTAGAGAGGGAAAGGAAGAACCAAGACCAAAAATCAGAATAATGACAATATGGGGGAAAGAAAAAGCCAGGGAAAGCCACACACGTGCCAGATACTACTGACAACCCTGCTGCTAGAGAGGGAAAGGAAGAACCAAGACCAAAATCAGAATAATGACAATATGGGGGAAAGAAAAAGCCAGGGAAAGCCATACACGTGCCAAATACTACTGACAACCCTGCTGCTAGAGATGGAAAGGAAGAGCCAAGACCAAAAATCAGAATAATGAGACAATATGGGGGAAAGAAAAAGCCAGGGAAAGCCACACACGTGCCAAATACTACTGACAACTCTGCTGCTAGAGAGGGAAAGGAAGAACCAAGACCAAAAATCAGAATAATGAGAGAATATGGGGGAAAGAAAAAGCCAGGGAAAGCCATACACGTGCCAGATACTACTGACAACCCTGCTGCTAGAGATGGAAAGGAAGAACCAAGACCAAAAATCAGAATAATGAGACAATATGGGGGAAAGAAAAAGCCAGGGAAAGCCATACACGTGCCAAATACTACTGACAACCCTGCTGCTAGAGATGGAAAGGAAGAACAAAAGACCAAAAATCAGAATAATGACAATATGGGGGAAAGAAAAAGCCAGGGAAAGCCACACACGTGCCAAATACTACTGACAACCCTGCTGCTAGAGAGGGAAAGGAAGAACCAAGACCAAAAATCAGAATAATGACAATATGGGGGAAAGAAAAAGCCAGGGAAAGCCTCACACGTGCCAAATACTACTGACAACCCTGCTGCTAGAGATGGAAAGGAAGAACCAAGACCAAAAATCAGAATAATGACAATATGGGGAAAAGAAAAAGCCAGGGAAAGCCACACACGTGCCAAATACTACTGACAACCCTGCTGCTAGAGATGGAAAGGAAGAACGAAGACCAAAAATCAGAATAATGACAATATGGGGGAAAGAAAAAGCCAGGGAAAGCCACACACGTGCCAAATACTACTGACAACCCTGCTGCTAGAGATGGAAAGGAAGAACGAAGACCAAAAATCAGAATAATGACAATATGGGGGAAAGAAAAAGCCAGGGAAAGCCATACACGTGCCAAATACTACTGACAACCCTGCTGCTAGAGAGGGAAAGGAAGAACGAAGACCAAAAATCAGAATAATGACAATATGGGGGAAAGAAAAAGCCAGGGAAAGCCACACACGTGCCAAATACTACTGACAACCCTGCTGCTAGAGAGGGAAAGGAAGAACCAACACCAAAAATCAGAATAATGACAATATGGGGGAAAGAAAAAGCCAGGGAAAGCCATACACGTGCCAAATACTACTGACAACCCTGCTGCTAGAGAGGGAAAGGAAGAACCAAGCCAAAAATCAGAATAATGAGACAATATGGGGGAAAGAAAAAGCCGGGGAAAGCCACACACATGCCAAATACTACTGACAACTCTGCTGCTAGAGAGGGAAAGGAAGAACCAAGCCAAAAATCAGAATAATGACAATATGGGGGAAAGAAAAAGCCAGGGAAAGCCACACACGTGCCAGATACTACTGACAACTCTGCTGCTAGAGAGGGAAAGGAAGAACCAAGACCAAAAATCAGAATAATGACAATATGGGGGAAAGAAAAAGCCAGGGAAAGCCACACACGTGCCAGATACTACTGACAACTCTGCTGCTAGAGAGGGAAAGGAAGAACCAAGACCAAAAATCAGAATAATGAGAGAATATGGGGGAAAGAAAAAGCCAGGGAAAGCCACACACGTGCCAAATACTACTGACAACCCTGCTGCTAGAGATGGAAAGGAAGAACCAAGACCAAAAATCAGAATAATGAGACAATATGGGGGAAAGAAAAAGCCAGGGAAAGCCATACACGTGCCAAATACTACTGACAACCCTGCTGCTAGAGATGGAAAGGAAGAACCAAGCCAAAAATCAGAATAATGACAATATGGGGGAAAGAAAAAGCCGGGGAAAGCCACACACGTGCCAAATACTACTGACAACCCTGCTGCTAGAGAGGGAAAGGAAGAACGAAGACCAAAAATCAGAATAATGACAATATGGGGGAAAGAAAAAGCCAGGGAAAGCCATACACGTGCCAAATACTACTGACAACTCTGCTGCTAGAGATGGAAAGGAAGAACCAAGACCAAAAATCAGAATAATGAGAGAATATGGGGGAAAGAAAAAGCCAGGGAAAGCCATACACGTGCCAAATACTACTGACAACCCTGCTGCTAGAGAGGGAAAGGAAGAGCCAAGCCAAAAATCAGAATAATGACAATATGGGGGAAAGAAAAAGCCAGGGAAAGCCACACACGTGCCAAATACTACTGACAACCCTGCTGCTAGAGAGGGAAAGGAAGAACCAAGACCAAAAATCAGAATAATGAGACAATATGGGGGAAAGAAAAAGCCAGGGAAAGCCACACACGTGCCAAATACTACTGACAACCCTGCTGCTAGAGATGGAAAGGAAGAACCAAGCCAAAAATCAGAATAATGACAATATGGGGGAAAGAAAAAGCCAGGGAAAGCCACACACGTGCCAAATACTACTGACAACCCTGCTGCTAGAGATGGAAAGGAAGAACGAAGACCAAAAATCAGAATAATGACAATATGGGGGAAAGAAAAAGCCAGGGAAAGCCACACACGTGCCAAATACTACTGACAACCCTGCTGCTAGAGATGGAAAGGAAGAACCAAGACCAAAAATCAGAATAATGACAATATGGGGGAAAGAAAAAGCCAGGGAAAGCCACACACGTGCCAAATACTACTGACAACCCTGCTGCTAGAGAGGGAAAGGAAGAACCAAGCCAAAAATCAGAATAATGACAATATGGGGGAAAGAAAAAGCCAGGGAAAGCCACACACGTGCCAAATACTACTGACAACCCTGCTGCTAGAGATGGAAAGGAAGAACCAAGACCAAAAATCAGAATAATGAGACAATATGGGGGAAAGAAAAAGCCAGGGGAAGCCATACACGCGCCAAATACTACTGACAACCCTGCTGCTAGAGAGGGAAAGGAAGAACCAAGACCAAAAATCAGAATAATGACAATATGGGGGAAAGAAAAAGCCAGGGAAAGCCACACACGTGCCAAATACTACTGACAACCCTGCTGCTAGAGAGGGAAAGGAAGAACCAAGACCAAAAATCAGAATAATGACAATATGGGGGAAAGAAAAAGCCAGGGAAAGCCATACACGTGCCAAATACTACTGACAACCCTGCTGCTAGAGAGGGAAAGGAAGAACCAAGACCAAAAATCAGAATAATGACAATATGGGGGAAAGAAAAAGCCAGGGAAAGCCATACACGTGCCAAATACTACTGACAACCCTGCTGCTAGAGAGGGAAAGGAAGAACCAAGACCAAAAATCAGAATAATGACAATATGGGGGAAAGAAAAAGCCAGGGAAAGCCACACACGTGCCAAATACTACTGACAACTCTGCTGCTAGAGAGGGAAAGGAAGAACCAAGACCAAAAATCAGAATAATGAGACAATATGGGGGAAAGAAAAAGCCAGGGAAAGCCATACACGCGCCAAATACTACTGACAACCCTGCTACTAGAGAGGGAAAGGAAGAACCAAGACCAAAAATCAGAATAATGAGAGAATATGGGGGAAAGAAAAAGCCAGGGAAAGCCACACACGTGCCAAATACTACTGACAACCCTGCTGCTAGAGATGGAAAGGAAGAGCCAAGCCAAAAATCAGAATAATGAAAATATGGGGGAAAGAAAAAGCCAGGGAAAGCCACACACGTGCCAAATACTACTGACAACCCTGCTGCTAGAGAGGGAAAGGAAGAACCAACACCAAAAATCAGAATAATGACAATATGGGGGAAAGAAAAAGCCAGGGAAAGCCATACACGTGCCAAATACTACTGACAACCCTGCTGCTAGAGAGGGAAAGGAAGAACCAAGCCAAAAATCAGAATAATGAGACAATATGGGGGAAAGAAAAAGCCGGGGAAAGCCACACACATGCCAAATACTACTGACAACTCTGCTGCTAGAGAGGGAAAGGAAGAACCAAGCCAAAAATCAGAATAATGACAATATGGGGGAAAGAAAAAGCCAGGGAAAGCCACACACGTGCCAGATACTACTGACAACTCTGCTGCTAGAGAGGGAAAGGAAGAACCAAGACCAAAAATCAGAATAATGAGAGAATATGGGGGAAAGAAAAAGCCAGGGAAAGCCACACACGCGCCAAATACTACTGACAACCCTGCTGCTAGAGAGGGAAAGGAAGAACCAAGCCAAAAATCAGAATAATGAAAATATGGGGGAAAGAAAAAGCCAGGGAAAGCCACACACGTGCCAAATACTACTGACAACCCTGCTGCTAGAGATGGAAAGGAAGAGCCAAGCCAAAAATCAGAATGACAATATGGGGGAAAGAAAAAGCCAGGGAAAGCCACACACGTGCCAGATACTACTGACAACTCTGCTGCTAGAGAGGGAAAGGAAGAACCAAGACCAAAAATCAGAATAATGAGAGAATATGGGGGAAAGAAAAAGCCAGGGAAAGCCACACACGTGCCAAATACTACTGACAACCCTGCTACTAGAGAGGGAAAGGAAGAACCAAGACCAAAAATCAGAATAATGACAATATGGGGGAAAGAAAAAGCCAGGGAAAGCCACACACGTGCCAAATACTACTGACAACCCTGCTGCTAGAGAGGGAAAGGAAGAACCAAGACCAAAAATCAGAATAATGACAATATGGGGGAAAGAAAAAGCCAGGGAAAGCCACACACGTGCCAGATACTACTGACAACCCTGCTGCTAGAGAGGGAAAGGAAGAACCAAGACCAAAATCAGAATAATGACAATATGGGGGAAAGAAAAAGCCAGGGAAAGCCATACACGTGCCAAATACTACTGACAACCCTGCTGCTAGAGATGGAAAGGAAGAGCCAAGACCAAAAATCAGAATAATGAGACAATATGGGGGAAAGAAAAAGCCAGGGAAAGCCACACACGTGCCAAATACTACTGACAACTCTGCTGCTAGAGAGGGAAAGGAAGAACCAAGACCAAAAATCAGAATAATGAGAGAATATGGGGGAAAGAAAAAGCCAGGGAAAGCCATACACGTGCCAGATACTACTGACAACCCTGCTGCTAGAGATGGAAAGGAAGAACCAAGACCAAAAATCAGAATAATGAGACAATATGGGGGAAAGAAAAAGCCAGGGAAAGCCATACACGTGCCAAATACTACTGACAACCCTGCTGCTAGAGATGGAAAGGAAGAACAAAAGACCAAAAATCAGAATAATGACAATATGGGGGAAAGAAAAAGCCAGGGAAAGCCACACACGTGCCAAATACTACTGACAACCCTGCTGCTAGAGAGGGAAAGGAAGAACCAAGACCAAAAATCAGAATAATGACAATATGGGGGAAAGAAAAAGCCAGGGAAAGCCTCACACGTGCCAAATACTACTGACAACCCTGCTGCTAGAGATGGAAAGGAAGAACCAAGACCAAAAATCAGAATAATGACAATATGGGGAAAAGAAAAAGCCAGGGAAAGCCACACACGTGCCAAATACTACTGACAACCCTGCTGCTAGAGATGGAAAGGAAGAACGAAGACCAAAAATCAGAATAATGACAATATGGGGGAAAGAAAAAGCCAGGGAAAGCCACACACGTGCCAAATACTACTGACAACCCTGCTGCTAGAGATGGAAAGGAAGAACGAAGACCAAAAATCAGAATAATGACAATATGGGGGAAAGAAAAAGCCAGGGAAAGCCATACACGTGCCAAATACTACTGACAACCCTGCTGCTAGAGAGGGAAAGGAAGAACGAAGACCAAAAATCAGAATAATGACAATATGGGGGAAAGAAAAAGCCAGGGAAAGCCACACACGTGCCAAATACTACTGACAACCCTGCTGCTAGAGAGGGAAAGGAAGAACCAACACCAAAAATCAGAATAATGACAATATGGGGGAAAGAAAAAGCCAGGGAAAGCCATACACGTGCCAAATACTACTGACAACCCTGCTGCTAGAGAGGGAAAGGAAGAACCAAGCCAAAAATCAGAATAATGAGACAATATGGGGGAAAGAAAAAGCCGGGGAAAGCCACACACATGCCAAATACTACTGACAACTCTGCTGCTAGAGAGGGAAAGGAAGAACCAAGCCAAAAATCAGAATAATGACAATATGGGGGAAAGAAAAAGCCAGGGAAAGCCACACACGTGCCAGATACTACTGACAACTCTGCTGCTAGAGAGGGAAAGGAAGAACCAAGACCAAAAATCAGAATAATGACAATATGGGGGAAAGAAAAAGCCAGGGAAAGCCACACACGTGCCAGATACTACTGACAACTCTGCTGCTAGAGAGGGAAAGGAAGAACCAAGACCAAAAATCAGAATAATGAGAGAATATGGGGGAAAGAAAAAGCCAGGGAAAGCCACACACGCGCCAAATACTACTGACAACCCTGCTGCTAGAGAGGGAAAGGAAGAACCAAGCCAAAAATCAGAATAATGAAAATATGGGGGAAAGAAAAAGCCAGGGAAAGCCACACACGTGCCAAATACTACTGACAACCCTGCTGCTAGAGATGGAAAGGAAGAGCCAAGCCAAAAATCAGAATGACAATATGGGGGAAAGAAAAAGCCAGGGAAAGCCACACACGTGCCAGATACTACTGACAACTCTGCTGCTAGAGAGGGAAAGGAAGAACCAAGACCAAAAATCAGAATAATGAGAGAATATGGGGGAAAGAAAAAGCCAGGGAAAGCCACACACGTGCCAAATACTACTGACAACCCTGCTACTAGAGAGGGAAAGGAAGAACCAAGACCAAAAATCAGAATAATGACAATATGGGGGAAAGAAAAAGCCAGGGAAAGCCACACACGTGCCAAATACTACTGACAACCCTGCTGCTAGAGAGGGAAAGGAAGAACCAAGACCAAAAATCAGAATAATGACAATATGGGGGAAAGAAAAAGCCAGGGAAAGCCACACACGTGCCAGATACTACTGACAACCCTGCTGCTAGAGAGGGAAAGGAAGAACCAAGACCAAAATCAGAATAATGACAATATGGGGGAAAGAAAAAGCCAGGGAAAGCCATACACGTGCCAAATACTACTGACAACCCTGCTGCTAGAGATGGAAAGGAAGACCCAAGACCAAAAATCAGAATAATGAGACAATATGGGGGAAAGAAAAAGCCAGGGAAAGCCACACACGTGCCAAATACTACTGACAACTCTGCTGCTAGAGAGGGAAAGGAAGAACCAAGACCAAAAATCAGAATAATGAGAGAATATGGGGGAAAGAAAAAGCCAGGGAAAGCCATACACGTGCCAGATACTACTGACAACCCTGCTGCTAGAGATGGAAAGGAAGAACCAAGACCAAAAATCAGAATAATGAGACAATATGGGGGAAAGAAAAAGCCAGGGAAAGCCATACACGTGCCAAATACTACTGACAACCCTGCTGCTAGAGAGGGAAAGGAAGAACCAAGACCAAAAATCAGAATAATGACAATATGGGGGAAAGAAAAAGCCAGGGAAAGCCACACACGTGCCAGATACTACTGACAACCCTGCTGCTAGAGATGGAAAGGAAGAACCAAGACCAAAAATCAGAATAATGAGACAATATGGGGGAAAGAAAAAGCCAGGGAAAGCCACACACGTGCCAGATACTACTGACAACCCTGCTGCTAGAGAGGGAAAGGAAGAGCCAAGCCAAAAATCAGAATAATGACAATATGGGGGAAAGAAAAAGCCAGGGAAAGCCACACACGTGCCAGATACTACTGACAACCCTGCTGCTAGAGAGGGAAAGGAAGAACTAAGACCAAAAATCAGAATAATGACAATATGGGGGAAAGAAAAAGCCAGGGAAAGCCACACACGTGCCAGATACTACTGACAACCCTGCTGCTAGAGAGGGAAAGGAAGAACCAAGACCAAAAATCAGAATAATGACAATATGGGGGAAAGAAAAAGCCAGGGAAAGCCACACACGTGCCAGATACTACTGACAACCCTGCTGCTAGAGAGGGAAAGGAAGAAACAAGACCAAAAATCAGAATAATGAGACAATATGGGGGAAAGAAAAAGCCAGGGAAAGCCACACACGTGCCAGATACTACTGACAACTCTGCTGCTAGAGATGGAAAGGAAGAACCAAGACCAAAAATCAGAATAATGACAATATGGGGGAAAGAAAAAGCCAGGGAAAGCCATACACGTGCCAAATACTACTGACAACTCTGCTGCTAGAGATGGAAAGGAAGAACCAAGACCAAAAATCAGAATAATGAGAGAATATGGGGGAAAGAAAAAGCCAGGGAAAGCCACACACGTGCCAAATACTACTGACAACTCTGCTGCTAGAGAGGGAAAGGAAGAACCAAGTCCAAAAATCAGAATAATGAGACAATATGGGGGAAAGAAAAAGCCAGGGAAAGCCACACACGTGCCAGATACTACTGACAACTCTGCTGCTAGAGAGGGAAAGGAAGAACCAAGACCAAAAATCAGAATAATGAGACAATATGGGGGAAAGAAAAAGCCAGGGAAAGCCACACACGTGCCAGATACTACTGACAACCCTGCTGCTAGAGAGGGAAAGGAAGAACCAAGCCAAAAATCAGAATAATGAGACAATATGGGGGAAAGAAAAAGCCAGGGAAAGCCACACACGTGCCAAATACTACTGACAACCCTGCTGCTAGAGAGGGAAAGGAAGAACCAAGACCAAAAATCAGAATAATGACAATATGGGGGAAAGAAAAAGCCAGGGAAAGCCATACACGTGCCAAATACTACTGACAACCCTGCTGCTAGAGAGGGAAAGGAAGAACTAAGACCAAAAATCAGAATAATGACAATATGGGGGAAAGAAAAAGCCAGGGAAAGCCACACACGTGCCAAATACTACTGACAACTCTGCTGCTAGAGAGGGAAAGGAAGAACCAAGACCAAAAATCAGAATAATGACAATATGGGGGAAAGAAAAAGCCAGGGAAAGCCATACACGTGCCAAATACTACTGACAACCCTGCTGCTAGAGATGGAAAGGAAGAACCAAGACCAAAAATCAGAATAATGAGAGAATATGGGGGAAAGAAAAAGCCAGGGAAAGCCACACACGTGCCAAATACTACTGACAACTCTGCTGCTAGAGATGGAAAGGAAGAACCAAGACCAAAAATCAGAATAATGACAATATGGGGGAAAGAAAAAGCCAGGGAAAGCCACACACGTGCCAAATACTACTGACAACCCTGCTGCTAGAGAGGGAAAGGAAGAGCCAAGCCAAAAATCAGAATAATGACAATATGGGGGAAAGAAAAAGCCAGGGAAAGCCACACACGTGCCAAATACTACTGACAACTCTGCTGCTAGAGAGGGAAAGGAAGAACCAAGACCAAAAATCAGAATGAGAGAATATGGGGGAAAGAAAAAGCCAGGGAAAGCCACACACGTGCCAAATACTACTGACAACTCTGCTGCTAGAGAGGGAAAGGAAGAACCAAGACCAAAAATCAGAATAATGAGAGAATATGGGGGAAAGAAAAAGCCAGGGAAAGCCACACACGTGCCAAATACTACTGACAACCCTGCTGCTAGAGAGGGAAAGGAAGAACCAAGACCAAAAATCAGAATAATGAGAGAATATGGGGGAAAGAAAAAGCCAGGGAAAGCCACACACGTGCCAAATATTACTGACAACTCTGCTGCTAGAGATGGAAAGGAAGAACCAAGACCAAAAATCAGAATAATGAGACGATATGGGGGAAAGAAAAAGCCAGGGAAAGCCATACACGTGCCAAATACTACTGACAACCCTGCTGCTAGAGATGGAAAGGAAGAACCAAGACCAAAAATCAGAATAATGAGAGGATATGGGGGAAAGAAAAAGCCAGGGAAAGCCACACACGTGCCAAATACTACTGACAACCCTGCTGCTAGAGATGGAAAGGAAGAACCAAGACCAAAAATCAGAATAATGAGACAATATGGGGGAAAGAAAAAGCCAGGGAAAGCCATACACGTGCCAAATACTACTGACAACCCTGCTGCTAGAGATGGAAAGGAAGAACCAAGACCAAAAATCAGAATAATGAGACAATATGGGGGAAAGAAAAAGCCAGGGAAAGCCACACACGTGCCAGATACTACTGACAACCCTGCTGCTAGAGATGGAAAGGAAGAACCAAGACCAAAAATCAGAATAATGAGACAATATGGGGGAAAGAAAAAGCCAGGGAAAGCCATACACGTGCCAAATACTACTGACAACCCTGCTGCTAGAGATGGAAAGGAAGAACCAAGACCAAAAATCAGAATAATGAGACAATATGGGGGAAAGAAAAAGCCAGGGAAAGCCACACACGTGCCAAATACTACTGACAACCCTGCTGCTAGAGATGGAAAGGAAGAACCAAGACCAAAAATCAGAATAATGAGACAATATGGGGGAAAGAAAAAGCCAGGGAAAGCCATACACGTGCCAAATACTACTGACAACCCTGCTGCTAGAGATGGAAAGGAAGAACCAAGCCAAAAATCAGAATAATGACAATATGGGGGAAAGAAAAAGCCGGGGAAAGCCACACACGTGCCAAATACTACTGACAACCCTGCTGCTAGAGAGGGAAAGGAAGAACGAAGACCAAAAATCAGAATAATGACAATATGGGGGAAAGAAAAAGCCAGGGAAAGCCATACACGTGCCAAATACTACTGACAACTCTGCTGCTAGAGATGGAAAGGAAGAACCAAGACCAAAAATCAGAATAATGAGAGAATATGGGGGAAAGAAAAAGCCAGGGAAAGCCATACACGTGCCAAATACTACTGACAACCCTGCTGCTAGAGAGGGAAAGGAAGAGCCAAGCCAAAAATCAGAATAATGACAATATGGGGGAAAGAAAAAGCCAGGGAAAGCCACACACGTGCCAAATACTACTGACAACCCTGCTGCTAGAGAGGGAAAGGAAGAACCAAGACCAAAAATCAGAATAATGAGACAATATGGGGGAAAGAAAAAGCCAGGGAAAGCCACACACGTGCCAAATACTACTGACAACCCTGCTGCTAGAGATGGAAAGGAAGAACCAAGCCAAAAATCAGAATAATGACAATATGGGGGAAAGAAAAAGCCAGGGAAAGCCACACACGTGCCAAATACTACTGACAACCCTGCTGCTAGAGATGGAAAGGAAGAACGAAGACCAAAAATCAGAATAATGACAATATGGGGGAAAGAAAAAGCCAGGGAAAGCCACACACGTGCCAAATACTACTGACAACCCTGCTGCTAGAGATGGAAAGGAAGAACCAAGACCAAAAATCAGAATAATGACAATATGGGGGAAAGAAAAAGCCAGGGAAAGCCACACACGTGCCAAATACTACTGACAACCCTGCTGCTAGAGAGGGAAAGGAAGAACCAAGCCAAAAATCAGAATAATGACAATATGGGGGAAAGAAAAAGCCAGGGAAAGCCACACACGTGCCAAATACTACTGACAACCCTGCTGCTAGAGATGGAAAGGAAGAACCAAGACCAAAAATCAGAATAATGAGACAATATGGGGGAAAGAAAAAGCCAGGGGAAGCCATACACGTGCCAAATACTACTGACAACCCTGCTGCTAGAGAGGGAAAGGAAGAACCAAGACCAAAAATCAGAATAATGACAATATGGGGGAAAGAAAAAGCCAGGGAAAGCCATACACGTGCCAAATACTACTGACAACCCTGCTGCTAGAGAGGGAAAGGAAGAACCAAGACCAAAAATCAGAATAATGACAATATGGGGGAAAGAAAAAGCCAGGGAAAGCCACACACGTGCCAAATACTACTGACAACTCTGCTGCTAGAGAGGGAAAGGAAGAACCAAGACCAAAAATCAGAATAATGAGACAATATGGGGGAAAGAAAAAGCCAGGGAAAGCCATACACGCGCCAAATACTACTGACAACCCTGCTACTAGAGAGGGAAAGGAAGAACCAAGACCAAAAATCAGAATAATGAGAGAATATGGGGGAAAGAAAAAGCCAGGGAAAGCCACACACGTGCCAGATACTACTGACAACCCTGCTGCTAGAGAGGGAAAGGAAGAACGAAGACCAAAAATCAGAATAATGACAATATGGGGGAAAGAAAAAGCCAGGGAAAGCCACACACGTGCCAAATACTACTGACAACCCTGCTGCTAGAGATGGAAAGGAAGAACCAAGACCAAAAATCAGAATAATGAGACAATATGGGGGAAAGAAAAAGCCAGGGGAAGCCATACACGTGCCAAATACTACTGACAACCCTGCTGCTAGAGAGGGAAAGGAATAACTGTTGAGGATAAAGAATTGAGTATCCAAAAATACTTAATTCAGCCATTTCATAGACTCAGTTATATAGTTCAGTAGATGTGAACTAACTCACATATTTGTGAATGCTTTTGTTTCTTACTAACATGTATATATGTATATTGCATATTCAGTGTATTTTCCTTATACTCAGTATATACTAGGATATATATGTATAGCTTGAATATGGCCACCATTTCCTGGTTTACACCCAAGACATGGACAAAAGAAATTCCTGAAGCCTTGGATTGACCAATCAACGGAGAATATGCAGATCTCTCTACGTCATGAAGCCCTGACTTACGATACTTGATTGGACTAAAACTTTTGTTCACACCCCCTTACTGTTTGGTCTAGAGTCTCTTTCAAACAATAAAGAACACACTTGGTCAAGAGCCGGTCATGGAGATAGATGTAACTGACTTGCTGTGCAGTTATTTTTAATTCTCGTGTGCACACATGACATTTTAATTAGAAGCAGCAGCCGGATATCAAGAGATCCTTTGAGTCTCATCATCATCGTCATTCTGACCTTGACAACTGGCGACCACGAAGGGACTACCGTAAAGGGTGAGTCAGAGCTTCCATTGTCCGGACGTCTGGGGGCTACTCCACAAGTATCCAGGTGTCGCTTGATAGGATTGATCACCCTTCATTTCGCAGGTAACCATCATATACATTGTGTGTGCTGTTTTACCTGTGGATCGAGAGACGCCTGGCGAAAGTGGGTGGTCACTAGTCCGGAGAATGGTAGTGCACCGGAGACCTAACGGTGTGACTGTCACCCGCCGGTGGGCTAGAAGGACCCAGCTCCCATAGGGGCTAGGGGTAGGTTGTAAAGTATCCGGCTGTCTGTAATTAGAAATGGGGTGTTTTCTTGAGTAGCTGTTTTTATTTGTATATAGGTGTATGGTTAATCAAGCTTGTGATTTCTCTGTTTGGTTCTCGGAGAGTTAATTGTCTGTTATTGTTCACGGAGGGAGAGAAAATGGAGGCTAAGGAGCTGCTTGTCTTTGTTCTGTGTCTGCAGCCTCTTAGACAAAGACAGCAGGAGGGGGGAGGTTAATCACCCACTGCCTGCATTCTCCACTAAGAGGAAAGTTTGTGTGTGTGTTAGGAATGCGAGAGGGGGGAGCACATCCTTACATTCTTACACTCAGAGGAAGCAAAAAGGTGGGGGCCAAATGTCCACCAGCTGCTTGAGGCAGAGCGGAGATCAAATTGCATAGCTATGTCCCTGCTGGTTTTTAGCTGAGAAACAAGGGGGGTGGAGGGTGAAGAGGCAGATACCGAGTGTTAAAACAGCACAGCTCTTTGGAGAAAGGAGGGGTCTGGTGACTGCAGCCTTTGTATCGTAAAGCAAACAGAGTTGTAATGATTTGAAAGAAAGACAAGTGTTATCTTGGTTTGGATTTGAGAGAAATTAACTAGTTTATGCGTTTTTCAGCATTTTGTAATCGTTGGTTTGTTTTTGGAACAGAGAGATAAGGGAATTGGCGTGTCCCCCAGTGTTTTATATATATATATAAAATACATCGATTCTTGTGTTAATAGCCGGAAATAGGAACACGTGGAGAACGGTATTAGTATCCACGTGTTGGACGCTGAAAAAGTGCGTCCGCTTACACGGGAAAGAGGGGGAGGGATTCCGGTGGTGGAGAAAAGTGTTTTGAACCAGCGTATTCCCCTGAGTATTAACTCATGCACTGCTATGTGAGACGCCGGAAAAATAGGAACGTACGAGGAACGGTATTGTATTCGTACGTTGGACGTCGCAGTATGTCCTTATTGCATAGTAGGGAAGCGGGAAGAGGGTTCAGTTGGATGTGGCCAATCCAGCTAGAGCACTGTATACTCTGTTCAAGAAGAGATTGTTTTTTAGTAGGAGCTGAGAACGCTGTCGCCCTAGTTACAAAAAAACGGAAAAAATATAAAAGATTGCAAAAAGTTGTGTAATATCGTTGGACTACCACTAGATGGCAGGCTGCAACCCATGTATTGAAGTTCAGATTAATCTGTAGTGAGTTTATAATGAAGAACAAAGACCTCATTCACTGTCTGTTGCTGTTTGTAGAATCACTAAATGTGTTTCTCTAGCGGTGCCTTATTGTTTTTCTCTAGAAGTCATTATATCTGGTGCTAATCATATCTCTCCTTTGTATGCTGAAATGCAAATTTACAGGCACTAAAGTATCCCTGGTTTACTACGTAGTTCCAGCCACTCCCAGTACACCCAGGGAGTCACAACATGGATGCTGCACCCGGAAGTCAGGTGCATGGAACTTCCTGTGGCAGCCGTCTTGCTACACCCACTGATGGCAGTACACCTCATAAGCCACACCCCTCGCAATGGCTCTTTGTTCAAAGCTCTCCACCCATCCCCGGTGGGAGGTGTTCTCTGGTATATATGACTAACACATTTGAATAAGTATAAATTGTATATTTGTTTACTCAGCTATCTCATAAGTGCAAGTCAAAGATAAGTAAGTGAAACTTTTACAGAATTTTCTGTTCACATAAAATCAATTGGTATTTTAGAAGTCCTGCAGTATTATATCATAAAATAAAATAGAGGAAGGTAAATATATATATCTTTGTACTGTGTTAGTTAATTTAAAACAAAAATTGTAAACGACTTACCCCTACTGATGTCAAAATGTATCAAATCCATTTGTAAAAAAGGAATTAGGAAAAATGTATAATGCATTCTATGTAGATATGGGTAATGAATGTGTTCACTGCTACGTCTTTGTTATAACAAAGGATGAGTTTTTTTCTTCTTCCTGTCTCGCTTTTAAGAGACAGGGATGGAATGTGTCTTGATGGAATGTGTCTTTCTCCAATAGTGACGTGAGTTTGGTTTAACCCTTAGAGTTCAGGATTTCACATTTTTAGTTTGCTGTTTATACCTGAATAGGGAATATTAAATTTTATGGGATGTGCGATATAATTTGTGTTGTTTTGTGTTTAATGGCGATTTATTTAAACAATATATTTTTATTTTGTGACTCTATCACCTTTTCTGTTTTTACGATTATTTCTAAACAATTTATATATTTTTGCAGGTTAGTCGCCTAGTCACAGCTGTCATTTCATCATGTCTCAGTCGTTTCTACTATGAAAGGTTTTTCTTTTCTTTATGGATACAGTGTTGTTTATTGTAAAGTTTTAAAATTCCCCAGTAATGTATAGTGTTCTGAGATGTACGTTATTTTCAGTGTTTGTTCATTTTAGGTTTTAGTATGTGGCTAATTTTATTACCTGCTGTTTTATCTTTTCTTTTAGGGAATACCAGTATACAAATGCTGAATTTTGCCATATTGGTAAATAAACAATTAAACAAGGGGGGAACAAGGTATTAATTATATTCTCCAGTTTCTTGGAGGGCGCAGCAGGCATATTAGATAGGTTTTGAAGTTGACCTTGGTTTTGAAGCTGACCTTTTTCCCATAGGTTATGTTTATTAGATTACTATGAGGTATATCTGTTAACTGAAATAGGAAAGTCTTGTCTTATATGTTTATTTGTTTATTTATTTGTTTGTTTATTTATTTAGTATTCTCAGTCATGTGAGGTATAGATGACCACTAACTGTATTATGATCAGAGATGAAGTTATAAGAATGATCTAATGTATATTTTTAAGTTTTTGTTTTTATAGATGAAACCAGATGGTGGTCGATTCTGCACTGGATATGTTGCTGTTTACACCACATGAGGTAGATCTAAATTCGACCACTCCCTCCGATCCTATTGATACAGGAGACAGTGATGCATTAATGCCTCTCTTGATGGGTAGAACAGGAGTGGGTAAGAGTCTTTAGAGGTGTATGTAGGTTGTAGATTTTTTCCTGTTGTCAAATGAATTAGGTATGCCGAAAAGAAAGTCTAGATCTGAGCTGATGGATTCGGATGGAGATCCTTGCACAGGTGCAGCTGACCAAGAAGCAGTGAACGGGCCTAGAGTTGAGAGTCTTTCACCAATACCGACCATGCCTTGGTGACATTGGTCACGTCAGTGACTTCTGTTACTCCTTGTGTTCTTACATCCCTACAGGAACAAGCGATACAACAAGGAATGGAGTGTGACATGCAGGGAGCCAGCTGAATGAGGAAGGTCTGTGGACAAAGGGTGGTAAGCTTTCTCTGCCATGAGAGCTCTTCTTAATGATGGCCCAGGTAACATCTGTGAAAGACAATTGTCAGCGTGTGCTTTGGTGACACCGGGTTCAGTACCCAGGTGGGCAGATTCACCCAGTCTTGTGAGACAAGTGCCTAGAACGAAGTGAGAAAAAAACTGTAAAGAGTCCGTAGAAACACCCTGCACCTGCTCTACCCATTCTTAGAGACTGCAAACTGATTATAGATGTATATCATGAGCACGTTGTATGCAAGTCTGTGCGTGTTGTGTAAATTTCTTTCCAGGTTTGGTCAGAGGTATTCCAGTGCAGAAAACGACATTATTGTTGAGAAGCACATGAAGGTGGTATGTAAAGGAAAATGTGTTTACAAAAAGTGTATATTTTATAGAAAAGTGGAAACTAGTAAATGGTGTATAAAATGTATATGTTCTGTTTTCTTTTTGCAATAAGCAGGTCTTTATGTAAGATGTTTTTTGGTTTAACATAGACATGTATATTTTTATATAATTGACTGAATAGTGTGCTAAACAGGTGTATTCTCCAATTCCAGATCTTAAATCAGAGCTATTAGCATATGGTCTCCAGTCAGGAGACTGATTGATCCTAAAGGACAAGCGAGAAAGAGCCATGAGTCAACACTAGAGGAGCTGATCCAACCACAGAAACATCTATGGATCCACACCTCGCATTGCAGAAGGGTTAATCAACCAGAGCTGCACTGAGCGTTCTGCTCATACTTATCCTTTTCAGAAAACCCTGTACAGTTTTAGACCAGCATTGCCAGAACAGTTAGAAGAGAGGACTTAGAGAACCTTGAGACATGGGAAAGTCCAACTACAAAGGGTGAGGACTCGCCTAGCAGTCCTTGGTCTCAAACCGGTGAAGAAAACCCCTTTCCCCTTTCCGCCCATGTTTCAACGTTCAGTTAGGCAGGTTTTTCAACAAATCTTTCTACCTCTCTTCCTAAGGGAACACAGTACCCTTAGTTTTTAGAAATGGCAGAAGTAAGTCTTTAGGGGGGACTGTTGAGGATAAAGAATTGAGTATCCAAAAATACTTAATTCAGCCATTTCATAGACTCAGTTATATAGTTCAGTAGATGTGAACTAACTCACATATTTGTGAATGCTTTTGTTTCTTACTAACATGTATATATGTATATTGCATATTCAGTGTATTTTCCTTAAACTCAGTATATACTAGGATATATATGTATAGCTTGAATATGGCCACCATTTCCTGGTTTACACCCAAGACATGGACAAAAGAAATTCCTGAAGCCTTGGATTGACCAATCAACGGAGAATATGCAGATCTCTCTACGTCATGAAGCCCTGACTTACGATACTTGATTGGACTAAAACTTTTGTTCACACCCCCTTACTGTTTGGTCTAGAGTCTCTTTCAAACAATAAAGAACACACTTGGTCAAGAGCCGGTCATGGAGATAGATGTAACTGACTTGCTGTGCAGTTATTTTTAATTCTCGTGTGCACACATGACATTTTAATTAGAAGCAGCAGCCGGATATCAAGAGATCCTTTGAGTCTCATCATCATCGTCATTCTGACCTTGACATAACCAAGACCAAAAATCATAATAATGACAATATGGGGGAAAGAAAAAGCCAGGGAAAGCCACACACGTGCCAAATACTACTGACAACCCTGCTACTAGAGAGGGAAAGGAAGAACCAAGACCAAAAATCAGAATAATGACAATATGGGGGAAAGAAAAAGCCAGGGAAAGCCACACACGTGCCAAATACTACTGACAACCCTGCTGCTAGAGAGGGAAAGGAAGAACCAAGACCAAAAATCAGAATAATGACAATATGGGGGAAAGAAAAAGCCAGGGAAAGCCATACACGTGCCAAATACTACTGACAACCCTGCTGCTAGAGAGGGAAAGGAAGAACCAAGACCAAAAATCAGAATAATGACAATATGGGGGAAAGAAAAAGCCAGGGAAAGCCACACACGTGCCAAATACTACTGACAACTCTGCTGCTAGAGAGGGAAAGGAAGAACCAAGACCAAAAATCAGAATAATGACAATATGGGGGAAAGAAAAAGCCAGGGAAAGCCACACACGCGCCAAATACTACTGACAACCCTGCTACTAGAGAGGGAAAGGAAGAACCAAGACCAAAAATCAGAATAATGAGAGAATATGGGGGAAAGAAAAAGCCAGGGAAAGCCACACACGTGCCAGATACTACTGACAACCCTGCTGCTAGAGAGGGAAAGGAAGAACCAAGCCAAAAATCAGAATAATGACAATATGGGGGAAAGAAAAAGCCAGGGAAAGCCATACACGTGCCAAATACTACTGACAACCCTGCTGCTAGAGATGGAAAGGAAGAACCAAGACCAAAAATCAGAATAATGACAATATGGGGGAAAGAAAAAGCCAGGGAAAGCCACACACGTGCCAAATACTACTGACAACCCTGCTGCTAGAGATGGAAAGGAAGAACCAAGACCAAAAATCAGAATAATGACAATATGGGGGAAAGAAAAAGCCAGGGAAAGCCACACACGTGCCAGATACTACTGACAACCCTGCTGCTAGAGAGGGAAAGGAAGAACCAAGCCAAAAATCAGAATAATGACAATATGGGGGAAAGAAAAAGCCAGGGAAAGCCACACACGCGCCAAATACTACTGACAACCCTGCTACTAGAGAGGGAAAGGAAGAACCAAGACCAAAAATCAGAATAATGAGAGAATATGGGGGAAAGAAAAAGCCAGGGAAAGCCATACACGTGCCAAATACTACTGACAACCCTGCTGCTAGAGAGGGAAAGGAAGAACGAAGACCAAAAATCAGAATAATGACAATATGGGGGAAAGAAAAAGCCAGGGAAAGCCACACACGTGCCAAATACTACTGACAACCCTGCTGCTAGAGAGGGAAAGGAAGAACCAAGACCAAAAATCAGAATAATGACAATATGGGGGAAAGAAAAAGCCAGGGAAAGCCATACACGCGCCAGATACTACTGACAACCCTGCTACTAGAGAGGGAAAGGAAGAACCAAGACCAAAAATCAGAATAATGAGAGAATATGGGGGAAAGAAAAAGCCAGGGAAAGCCACACACGTGCCAGATACTACTGACAACCCTGCTGCTAGAGAGGGAAAGGAAGAACCAAGACCAAAAATCAGAATAATGACAATATGGGGGAAAGAAAAAGCCAGGGAAAGCCACACACGTGCCAAATACTACTGACAACTCTGCTGCTAGAGATGGAAAGGAAGAACCAAGACCAAAAATCAGAATAATGACAATATGGGGGAAAGAAAAAGCCAGGGAAAGCCACACACGTGCCAAATACTACTGACAACCCTGCTGCTAGAGAGGGAAAGGAAGAACGAAGACCAAAAATCAGAATAATGACAATATGGGGGAAAGAAAAAGCCAGGGAAAGCCACACACGTGCCAAATACTACTGACAACCCTGCTGCTAGAGAGGGAAAGGAAGAACCAAGACCAAAAATCAGAATAATGAGAGAATATGGGGGAAAGAAAAAGCCAGGGAAAGCCACACACGTGCCAAATACTACTGACAACCCTGCTACTAGAGAGGGAAAGGAAGAACCAAGACCAAAAATCAGAATAATGACAATATGGGGGAAAGAAAAAGCCAGGGAAAGCCACACACGTGCCAAATACTACTGACAACCCTGCTACTAGAGAGGGAAAGGAAGAACCAAGACCAAAAATCAGAATAATGAGACAATATGGGGGAAAGAAAAAGCCAGGGAAAGCCACACACGTGCCAAATACTACTGACAACCCTGCTGCTAGAGAGGGAAAGGAAGAACCAAGACCAAAAATCAGAATAATGAGACAATATGGGGGAAAGAAAAAGCCAGGGAAAGCCACACACGCGCCAAATACTACTGACAACCCTGCTACTAGAGAGGGAAAGGAAGAACCAAGACCAAAAATCAGAATAATGACAATATGGGGGAAAGAAAAAGCCAGGGAAAGCCATACACGTGCCAAATACTACTGACAACCCTGCTGCTAGAGAGGGAAAGGAAGAACCAAGACCAAAAATCAGAATAATGACAATATGGGGGAAAGAAAAAGCCAGGGAAAGCCACACACGTGCCAAATACTACTGACAACCCTGCTGCTAGAGAGGGAAAGGAAGAACCAAGCCAAAAATCAGAATAATGACAATATGGGGGAAAGAAAAAGCCAGGGAAAGCCACACACGCGCCAAATACTACTGACAACTCTGCTGCTAGAGAGGGAAAGGAAGAACCAAGACCAAAAATCAGAATAATGAGACAATATGGGGGAAAGAAAAAGCCAGGGAAAGCCACACACGTGCCAGATACTACTGACAACTCTGCTGCTAGAGAGGGAAAGGAAGAACCAAGACCAAAAATCAGAATAATGAGACAATATGGGGGAAAGAAAAAGCCAGGGAAAGCCACACACGTGCCAGATACTACTGACAACCCTGCTGCTAGAGAGGGAAAGGAAGAACCAAGCCAAAAATCAGAATAATGAGACAATATGGGGGAAAGAAAAAGCCAGGGAAAGCCACACACGTGCCAAATACTACTGACAACCCTGCTGCTAGAGAGGGAAAGGAAGAACCAAGACCAAAAATCAGAATAATGACAATATGGGGGAAAGAAAAAGCCAGGGAAAGCCATACACGTGCCAAATACTACTGACAACCCTGCTGCTAGAGAGGGAAAGGAAGAACTAAGACCAAAAATCAGAATAATGACAATATGGGGGAAAGAAAAAGCCAGGGAAAGCCACACACGTGCCAAATACTACTGACAACTCTGCTGCTAGAGAGGGAAAGGAAGAACCAAGACCAAAAATCAGAATAATGACAATATGGGGGAAAGAAAAAGCCAGGGAAAGCCATACACGTGCCAAATACTACTGACAACCCTGCTGCTAGAGATGGAAAGGAAGAACCAAGACCAAAAATCAGAATAATGAGAGAATATGGGGGAAAGAAAAAGCCAGGGAAAGCCACACACGTGCCAAATACTACTGACAACTCTGCTGCTAGAGAGGGAAAGGAAGAACCAAGACCAAAAATCAGAATAATGACAATATGGGGGAAAGAAAAAGCCAGGGAAAGCCACACACGTGCCAAATACTACTGACAACCCTGCTGCTAGAGAGGGAAAGGAAGAGCCAAGCCAAAAATCAGAATAATGACAATATGGGGGAAAGAAAAAGCCAGGGAAAGCCACACACGTGCCAAATACTACTGACAACTCTGCTGCTAGAGAGGGAAAGGAAGAACCAAGACCAAAAATCAGAATGAGAGAATATGGGGGAAAGAAAAAGCCAGGGAAAGCCACACACGTGCCAAATACTACTGACAACTCTGCTGCTAGAGAGGGAAAGGAAGAACCAAGACCAAAAATCAGAATAATGAGAGAATATGGGGGAAAGAAAAAGCCAGGGAAAGCCACACACGTGCCAAATACTACTGACAACCCTGCTGCTAGAGAGGGAAAGGAAGAACCAAGACCAAAAATCAGAATAATGAGAGAATATGGGGGAAAGAAAAAGCCAGGGAAAGCCACACACGTGCCAAATATTACTGACAACTCTGCTGCTAGAGATGGAAAGGAAGAACCAAGACCAAAAATCAGAATAATGAGACGATATGGGGGAAAGAAAAAGCCAGGGAAAGCCATACACGTGCCAAATACTACTGACAACCCTGCTGCTAGAGATGGAAAGGAAGAACCAAGACCAAAAATCAGAATAATGAGAGGATATGGGGGAAAGAAAAAGCCAGGGAAAGCCACACACGTGCCAAATACTACTGACAACCCTGCTGCTAGAGATGGAAAGGAAGAACCAAGACCAAAAATCAGAATAATGAGACAATATGGGGGAAAGAAAAAGCCAGGGAAAGCCATACACGTGCCAAATACTACTGACAACCCTGCTGCTAGAGATGGAAAGGAAGAACCAAGACCAAAAATCAGAATAATGAGACAATATGGGGGAAAGAAAAAGCCAGGGAAAGCCACACACGTGCCAGATACTACTGACAACCCTGCTGCTAGAGATGGAAAGGAAGAACCAAGACCAAAAATCAGAATAATGAGACAATATGGGGGAAAGAAAAAGCCAGGGAAAGCCATACACGTGCCAAATACTACTGACAACCCTGCTGCTAGAGATGGAAAGGAAGAACCAAGACCAAAAATCAGAATAATGAGACAATATGGGGGAAAGAAAAAGCCAGGGAAAGCCACACACGTGCCAAATACTACTGACAACCCTGCTGCTAGAGATGGAAAGGAAGAACCAAGACCAAAAATCAGAATAATGAGACAATATGGGGGAAAGAAAAAGCCAGGGAAAGCCATACACGTGCCAAATACTACTGACAACCCTGCTGCTAGAGATGGAAAAGAAGAACCAAGCCAAAAATCAGAATAATGACAATATGGGGGAAAGAAAAAGCCGGGGAAAGCCACACACGTGCCAAATACTACTGACAACCCTGCTGCTAGAGAGGGAAAGGAAGAACGAAGACCAAAAATCAGAATAATGACAATATGGGGGAAAGAAAAAGCCAGGGAAAGCCATACACGTGCCAAATACTACTGACAACTCTGCTGCTAGAGATGGAAAGGAAGAACCAAGACCAAAAATCAGAATAATGAGAGAATATGGGGGAAAGAAAAAGCCAGGGAAAGCCATACACGTGCCAAATACTACTGACAACCCTGCTGCTAGAGAGGGAAAGGAAGAGCCAAGCCAAAAATCAGAATAATGACAATATGGGGGAAAGAAAAAGCCAGGGAAAGCCACACACGTGCCAAATACTACTGACAACCCTGCTGCTAGAGATGGAAAGGAAGAACCAAGACCAAAAATCAGAATAATGAGACAATATGGGGGAAAGAAAAAGCCAGGGGAAGCCATACACGCGCCAAATACTACTGACAACCCTGCTGCTAGAGAGGGAAAGGAAGAACCAAGACCAAAAATCAGAATAATGACAATATGGGGGAAAGAAAAAGCCAGGGAAAGCCACACACGTGCCAAATACTACTGACAACCCTGCTGCTAGAGAGGGAAAGGAAGAACCAAGACCAAAAATCAGAATAATGACAATATGGGGGAAAGAAAAAGCCAGGGAAAGCCATACACGTGCCAAATACTACTGACAACCCTGCTGCTAGAGAGGGAAAGGAAGAACCAAGACCAAAAATCAGAATAATGACAATATGGGGGAAAGAAAAAGCCAGGGAAAGCCATACACGTGCCAAATACTACTGACAACCCTGCTGCTAGAGAGGGAAAGGAAGAACCAAGACCAAAAATCAGAATAATGACAATATGGGGGAAAGAAAAAGCCAGGGAAAGCCACACACGTGCCAAATACTACTGACAACTCTGCTGCTAGAGAGGGAAAGGAAGAACCAAGACCAAAAATCAGAATAATGAGACAATATGGGGGAAAGAAAAAGCCAGGGAAAGCCACACACGTGCCAGATACTACTGACAACTCTGCTGCTAGAGAGGGAAAGGAAGAACCAAGACCAAAAATCAGAATAATGAGAGAATATGGGGGAAAGAAAAAGCCAGGGAAAGCCACACACGCGCCAAATACTACTGACAACCCTGCTGCTAGAGAGGGAAAGGAAGAACCAAGCCAAAAATCAGAATAATGAAAATATGGGGGAAAGAAAAAGCCAGGGAAAGCCACACACGTGCCAAATACTACTGACAACCCTGCTGCTAGAGATGGAAAGGAAGAGCCAAGCCAAAAATCAGAATGACAATATGGGGGAAAGAAAAAGCCAGGGAAAGCCACACACGTGCCAGATACTACTGACAACTCTGCTGCTAGAGAGGGAAAGGAAGAACCAAGACCAAAAATCAGAATAATGAGAGAATATGGGGGAAAGAAAAAGCCAGGGAAAGCCACACACGTGCCAAATACTACTGACAACCCTGCTACTAGAGAGGGAAAGGAAGAACCAAGACCAAAAATCAGAATAATGACAATATGGGGGAAAGAAAAAGCCAGGGAAAGCCACACACGTGCCAAATACTACTGACAACCCTGCTGCTAGAGAGGGAAAGGAAGAACCAAGACCAAAAATCAGAATAATGACAATATGGGGGAAAGAAAAAGCCAGGGAAAGCCACACACGTGCCAGATACTACTGACAACCCTGCTGCTAGAGAGGGAAAGGAAGAACCAAGACCAAAATCAGAATAATGACAATATGGGGGAAAGAAAAAGCCAGGGAAAGCCATACACGTGCCAAATACTACTGACAACCCTGCTGCTAGAGATGGAAAGGAAGAGCCAAGACCAAAAATCAGAATAATGAGACAATATGGGGGAAAGAAAAAGCCAGGGAAAGCCACACACGTGCCAAATACTACTGACAACTCTGCTGCTAGAGAGGGAAAGGAAGAACCAAGACCAAAAATCAGAATAATGAGAGAATATGGGGGAAAGAAAAAGCCAGGGAAAGCCATACACGTGCCAGATACTACTGACAACCCTGCTGCTAGAGATGGAAAGGAAGAACCAAGACCAAAAATCAGAATAATGAGACAATATGGGGGAAAGAAAAAGCCAGGGAAAGCCATACACGTGCCAAATACTACTGACAACCCTGCTGCTAGAGAGGGAAAGGAAGAACCAAGACCAAAAATCAGAATAATGACAATATGGGGGAAAGAAAAAGCCAGGGAAAGCCACACACGTGCCAGATACTACTGACAACCCTGCTGCTAGAGATGGAAAGGAAGAACCAAGACCAAAAATCAGAATAATGAGACAATATGGGGGAAAGAAAAAGCCAGGGAAAGCCACACACGTGCCAGATACTACTGACAACCCTGCTGCTAGAGAGGGAAAGGAAGAGCCAAGCCAAAAATCAGAATAATGACAATATGGGGGAAAGAAAAAGCCAGGGAAAGCCACACACGTGCCAGATACTACTGACAACCCTGCTGCTAGAGAGGGAAAGGAAGAACCAAGACCAAAAATCAGAATAATGACAATATGGGGGAAAGAAAAAGCCAGGGAAAGCCACACACGTGCCAGATACTACTGACAACCCTGCTGCTAGAGAGGGAAAGGAAGAAACAAGACCAAAAATCAGAATAATGAGACAATATGGGGGAAAGAAAAAGCCAGGGAAAGCCACACACGTGCCAGATACTACTGACAACTCTGCTGCTAGAGATGGAAAGGAAGAACCAAGACCAAAAATCAGAATAATGACAATATGGGGGAAAGAAAAAGCCAGGGAAAGCCATACACGTGCCAAATACTACTGACAACTCTGCTGCTAGAGATGGAAAGGAAGAACCAAGACCAAAAATCAGAATAATGAGAGAATATGGGGGAAAGAAAAAGCCAGGGAAAGCCACACACGTGCCAAATACTACTGACAACTCTGCTGCTAGAGAGGGAAAGGAAGAACCAAGACCAAAAATCAGAATAATGAGACAATATGGGGGAAAGAAAAAGCCAGGGAAAGCCACACACGTGCCAGATACTACTGACAACTCTGCTGCTAGAGAGGGAAAGGAAGAACCAAGACCAAAAATCAGAATAATGAGACAATATGGGGGAAAGAAAAAGCCAGGGAAAGCCACACACGTGCCAGATACTACTGACAACCCTGCTGCTAGAGAGGGAAAGGAAGAACCAAGCCAAAAATCAGAATAATGAGACAATATGGGGGAAAGAAAAAGCCAGGGAAAGCCACACACGTGCCAAATACTACTGACAACCCTGCTGCTAGAGAGGGAAAGGAAGAACCAAGACCAAAAATCAGAATAATGACAATATGGGGGAAAGAAAAAGCCAGGGAAAGCCATACACGTGCCAAATACTACTGACAACCCTGCTGCTAGAGAGGGAAAGGAAGAACTAAGACCAAAAATCAGAATAATGACAATATGGGGGAAAGAAAAAGCCAGGGAAAGCCACACACGTGCCAAATACTACTGACAACTCTGCTGCTAGAGAGGGAAAGGAAGAACCAAGACCAAAAATCAGAATAATGACAATATGGGGGAAAGAAAAAGCCAGGGAAAGCCATACACGTGCCAAATACTACTGACAACCCTGCTGCTAGAGATGGAAAGGAAGAACCAAGACCAAAAATCAGAATAATGAGAGAATATGGGGGAAAGAAAAAGCCAGGGAAAGCCACACACGTGCCAAATACTACTGACAACCCTGCTGCTAGAGAGGGAAAGGAAGAGCCAAGCCAAAAATCAGAATAATGACAATATGGGGGAAAGAAAAAGCCAGGGAAAGCCACACACGTGCCAAATACTACTGACAACTCTGCTGCTAGAGAGGGAAAGGAAGAACCAAGACCAAAAATCAGAATGAGAGAATATGGGGGAAAGAAAAAGCCAGGGAAAGCCACACACGTGCCAAATACTACTGACAACTCTGCTGCTAGAGAGGGAAAGGAAGAACCAAGACCAAAAATCAGAATAATGAGAGAATATGGGGGAAAGAAAAAGCCAGGGAAAGCCACACACGTGCCAAATACTACTGACAACCCTGCTGCTAGAGAGGGAAAGGAAGAACCAAGACCAAAAATCAGAATAATGAGAGAATATGGGGGAAAGAAAAAGCCAGGGAAAGCCACACACGTGCCAAATATTACTGACAACTCTGCTGCTAGAGATGGAAAGGAAGAACCAAGACCAAAAATCAGAATAATGAGACGATATGGGGGAAAGAAAAAGCCAGGGAAAGCCATACACGTGCCAAATACTACTGACAACCCTGCTGCTAGAGATGGAAAGGAAGAACCAAGACCAAAAATCAGAATAATGAGAGGATATGGGGGAAAGAAAAAGCCAGGGAAAGCCACACACGTGCCAAATACTACTGACAACCCTGCTGCTAGAGATGGAAAGGAAGAACCAAGACCAAAAATCAGAATAATGAGACAATATGGGGGAAAGAAAAAGCCAGGGAAAGCCATACACGTGCCAAATACTACTGACAACCCTGCTGCTAGAGATGGAAAGGAAGAACCAAGACCAAAAATCAGAATAACGAGACAATATGGGGGAAAGAAAAAGCCAGGGAAAGCCACACACGTGCCAGATACTACTGACAACCCTGCTGCTAGAGATGGAAAGGAAGAACCAAGACCAAAAATCAGAATAATGAGACAATATGGGGGAAAGAAAAAGCCAGGGAAAGCCATACACGTGCCAAATACTACTGACAACCCTGCTGCTAGAGATGGAAAGGAAGAACCAAGACCAAAAATCAGAATAATGAGACAATATGGGGGAAAGAAAAAGCCAGGGAAAGCCACACACGTGCCAAATACTACTGACAACCCTGCTGCTAGAGATGGAAAGGAAGAACCAAGACCAAAAATCAGAATAATGAGACAATATGGGGGAAAGAAAAAGCCAGGGAAAGCCATACACGTGCCAAATACTACTGACAACCCTGCTGCTAGAGATGGAAAGGAAGAACCAAGCCAAAAATCAGAATAATGACAATATGGGGGAAAGAAAAAGCCGGGGAAAGCCACACACGTGCCAAATACTACTGACAACCCTGCTGCTAGAGAGGGAAAGGAAGAACGAAGACCAAAAATCAGAATAATGACAATATGGGGGAAAGAAAAAGCCAGGGAAAGCCATACACGTGCCAAATACTACTGACAACTCTGCTGCTAGAGATGGAAAGGAAGAACCAAGACCAAAAATCAGAATAATGAGAGAATATGGGGGAAAGAAAAAGCCAGGGAAAGCCATACACGTGCCAAATACTACTGACAACCCTGCTGCTAGAGAGGGAAAGGAAGAGCCAAGCCAAAAATCAGAATAATGACAATATGGGGGAAAGAAAAAGCCAGGGAAAGCCACACACGTGCCAAATACTACTGACAACCCTGCTGCTAGAGAGGGAAAGGAAGAACCAAGACCAAAAATCAGAATAATGAGACAATATGGGGGAAAGAAAAAGCCAGGGAAAGCCACACACGTGCCAAATACTACTGACAACCCTGCTGCTAGAGATGGAAAGGAAGAACCAAGCCAAAAATCAGAATAATGACAATATGGGGGAAAGAAAAAGCCAGGGAAAGCCACACACGTGCCAAATACTACTGACAACCCTGCTGCTAGAGATGGAAAGGAAGAACCAAGACCAAAAATCAGAATAATGACAATATGGGGGAAAGAAAAAGCCAGGGAAAGCCACACACGTGCCAAATACTACTGACAACCCTGCTGCTAGAGAGGGAAAGGAAGAACCAAGCCAAAAATCAGAATAATGACAATATGGGGGAAAGAAAAAGCCAGGGAAAGCCACACACGTGCCAAATACTACTGACAACCCTGCTGCTAGAGATGGAAAGGAAGAACCAAGACCAAAAATCAGAATAATGACAATATGGGGGAAAGAAAAAGCCAGGGGAAGCCATACACGCGCCAAATACTACTGACAACCCTGCTGCTAGAGAGGGAAAGGAAGAACCAAGACCAAAAATCAGAATAATGACAATATGGGGGAAAGAAAAAGCCAGGGAAAGCCACACACGTGCCAAATACTACTGACAACCCTGCTGCTAGAGAGGGAAAGGAAGAACCAAGACCAAAAATCAGAATAATGACAATATGGGGGAAAGAAAAAGCCAGGGAAAGCCATACACGTGCCAAATACTACTGACAACCCTGCTGCTAGAGAGGGAAAGGAAGAACCAAGACCAAAAATCAGAATAATGACAATATGGGGGAAAGAAAAAGCCAGGGAAAGCCATACACGTGCCAAATACTACTGACAACCCTGCTGCTAGAGAGGGAAAGGAAGAACCAAGACCAAAAATCAGAATAATGACAATATGGGGGAAAGAAAAAGCCAGGGAAAGCCACACACGTGCCAAATACTACTGACAACTCTGCTGCTAGAGAGGGAAAGGAAGAACCAAGACCAAAAATCAGAATAATGAGACAATATGGGGGAAAGAAAAAGCCAGGGAAAGCCATACACGCGCCAAATACTACTGACAACCCTGCTACTAGAGAGGGAAAGGAAGAACCAAGACCAAAAATCAGAATAATGAGAGAATATGGGGGAAAGAAAAAGCCAGGGAAAGCCACACACGTGCCAGATACTACTGACAACCCTGCTGCTAGAGAGGGAAAGGAAGAACCAAGACCAAAAATCAGAATAATGACAATATGGGGGAAAGAAAAAGCCAGGGAAAGCCACACACGTGCCAAATACTACTGACAACCCTGCTGCTAGAGATGGAAAGGAAGAACCAAGACCAAAAATCAGAATAATGAGACAATATGGGGGAAAGAAAAAGCCAGGGGAAGCCATACACGTGCCAAATACTACTGACAACCCTGCTGCTAGAGAGGGAAAGGAATAACTGTTGAGGATAAAGAATTGAGTATCCAAAAATACTTAATTCAGCCATTTCATAGACTCAGTTATATAGTTCAGTAGATGTGAACTAACTCACATATTTGTGAATGCTTTTGTTTCTTACTAACATGTATATATGTATATTGCATATTCAGTGTATTTTCCTTAAACTCAGTATATACTAGGATATATATGTATAGCTTGAATATGGCCACCATTTCCTGGTTTACACCCAAGACATGGACAAAAGAAATTCCTGAAGCCTTGGATTGACCAATCAACGGAGAATATGCAGATCTCTCTACGTCATGAAGCCCTGACTTACGATACTTGATTGGACTAAAACTTTTGTTCACACCCCCTTACTGTTTGGTCTAGAGTCTCTTTCAAACAATAAAGAACACACTTGGTCAAGAGCCGGTCATGGAGATAGATGTAACTGACTTGCTGTGCAGTTATTTTTAATTCTCGTGTGCACACATGACATTTTAATTAGAAGCAGCAGCCGGATATCAAGAGATCCTTTGAGTCTCATCATCATCGTCATTCTGACCTTGACAACTGGCGACCACGAAGGGACTACCGTAAAGGGTGAGTCAGAGCTTCCATTGTCCGGACGTCTGGGGGCTACTCCACAAGTATCCAGGTGTCGCTTGATAGGATTGATCACCCTTCATTTCGCAGGTAACCATCATATACATTGTGTGTGCTGTTTTACCTGTGGATCGAGAGACGCCTGGCGAAAGTGGGTGGTCACTAGTCCGGAGAATGGTAGTGCACCGGAGACCTAACGGTGTGACTGTCACCCGCCGGTGGGCTAGAAGGACCCAGCTCCCATAGGGGCTAGGGGTAGGTTGTAAAGTATCCGGCTGTCTGTAATTAGAAATGGGGTGTTTTCTTGAGTAGCTGTTTTTATTTGTATATAGGTGTATGGTTAATCAAGCTTGTGATTTCTCTGTTTGGTTCTCGGAGAGTTAATTGTCTGTTATTGTTCACGGAGGGAGAGAAAATGGAGGCTAAGGAGCTGCTTGTCTTTGTTCTGTGTCTGCAGCCTCTTAGACAAAGACAGCAGGAGGGGGGAGGTTAATCACCCACTGCCTGCATTCTCCACTAAGAGGAAAGTTTGTGTGTGTGTTAGGAATGCGAGAGGGGGGAGCACATCCTTACATTCTTACACTCAGAGGAAGCAAAAAGGTGGGGGCCAAATGTCCACCAGCTGCTTGAGGCAGAGCGGAGATCAAATTGCATAGCTATGTCCCTGCTGGTTTTTAGCTGAGAAACAAGGGGGGTGGAGGGTGAAGAGGCAGATACCGAGTGTTAAAACAGCACAGCTCTTTGGAGAAAGGAGGGGTCTGGTGACTGCAGCCTTTGTATCGTAAAGCAAACAGAGTTGTAATGATTTGAAAGAAAGACAAGTGTTATCTTGGTTTGGATTTGAGAGAAATTAACTAGTTTATGCGTTTTTCAGCATTTTGTAATCGTTGGTTTGTTTTTGGAACAGAGAGATAAGGGAATTGGCGTGTCCCCCAGTGTTTTATATATATATATAAAATACATCGATTCTTGTGTTAATAGCCGGAAATAGGAACACGTGGAGAACGGTATTAGTATCCACGTGTTGGACGCTGAAAAAGTGCGTCCGCTTACACGGGAAAGAGGGGGAGGGATTCCGGTGGTGGAGAAAAGTGTTTTGAACCAGCGTATTCCCCTGAGTATTAACTCATGCACTGCTATGTGAGACGCCGGAAAAATAGGAACGTACGAGGAACGGTATTGTATTCGTACGTTGGACGTCGCAGTATGTCCTTATTGCATAGTAGGGAAGCGGGAAGAGGGTTCAGTTGGATGTGGCCAATCCAGCTAGAGCACTGTATACTCTGTTCAAGAAGAGATTGTTTTTTAGTAGGAGCTGAGAACGCTGTCGCCCTAGTTACAAAAAAACGGAAAAAATATAAAAGATTGCAAAAAGTTGTGTAATATCGTTGGACTACCACTAGATGGCAGGCTGCAACCCATGTATTGAAGTTCAGATTAATCTGTAGTGAGTTTATAATGAAGAACAAAGACCTCATTCACTGTCTGTTGCTGTTTGTAGAATCACTAAATGTGTTTCTCTAGCGGTGCCTTATTGTTTTTCTCTAGAAGTCATTATATCTGGTGCTAATCATATCTCTCCTTTGTATGCTGAAATGCAAATTTACAGGCACTAAAGTATCCCTGGTTTACTACGTAGTTCCAGCCACTCCCAGTACACCCAGGGAGTCACAACATGGATGCTGCACCCGGAAGTCAGGTGCATGGAACTTCCTGTGGCAGCCGTCTTGCTACACCCACTGATGGCAGTACACCTCATAAGCCACACCCCTCGCAATGGCTCTTTGTTCAAAGCTCTCCACCCATCCCCGGTGGGAGGTGTTCTCTGGTATATATGACTAACACATTTGAATAAGTATAAATTGTATATTTGTTTACTCAGCTATCTCATAAGTGCAAGTCAAAGATAAGTAAGTGAAACTTTTACAGAATTTTCTGTTCACATAAAATCAATTGGTATTTTAGAAGTCCTGCAGTATTATATCATAAAATAAAATAGAGGAAGGTAAATATATATATCTTTGTACTGTGTTAGTTAATTTAAAACAAAAATTGTAAACGACTTACCCCTACTGATGTCAAAATGTATCAAATCCATTTGTAAAAAAGGAATTAGGAAAAATGTATAATGCATTCTATGTAGATATGGGTAATGAATGTGTTCACTGCTACGTCTTTGTTATAACAAAGGATGAGTTTTTTTCTTCTTCCTGTCTCGCTTTTAAGAGACAGGGATGGAATGTGTCTTGATGGAATGTGTCTTTCTCCAATAGTGACGTGAGTTTGGTTTAACCCTTAGAGTTCAGGATTTCACATTTTTAGTTTGCTGTTTATACCTGAATAGGGAATATTAAATTTTATGGGATGTGCGATATAATTTGTGTTGTTTTGTGTTTAATGGCGATTTATTTAAACAATATATTTTTATTTTGTGACTCTATCACCTTTTCTGTTTTTACGATTATTTCTAAACAATTTATATATTTTTGCAGGTTAGTCGCCTAGTCACAGCTGTCATTTCATCATGTCTCAGTCGTTTCTACTATGAAAGGTTTTTCTTTTCTTTATGGATACAGTGTTGTTTATTGTAAAGTTTTAAAATTCCCCAGTAATGTATAGTGTTCTGAGATGTACGTTATTTTCAGTGTTTGTTCATTTTAGGTTTTAGTATGTGGCTAATTTTATTACCTGCTGTTTTATCTTTTCTTTTAGGGAATACCAGTATACAAATGCTGAATTTTGCCATATTGGTAAATAAACAATTAAACAAGGGGGGAACAAGGTATTAATTATATTCTCCAGTTTCTTGGAGGGCGCAGCAGGCATATTAGATAGGTTTTGAAGTTGACCTTGGTTTTGAAGCTGACCTTTTTCCCATAGGTTATGTTTATTAGATTACTATGAGGTATATCTGTTAACTGAAATAGGAAAGTCTTGTCTTATATGTTTATTTGTTTATTTATTTGTTTGTTTATTTATTTAGTATTCTCAGTCATGTGAGGTATAGATGACCACTAACTGTATTATGATCAGAGATGAAGTTATAAGAATGATCTAATGTATATTTTTAAGTTTTTGTTTTTATAGATGAAACCAGATGGTGGTCGATTCTGCACTGGATATGTTGCTGTTTACACCACATGAGGTAGATCTAAATTCGACCACTCCCTCCGATCCTATTGATACAGGAGACAGTGATGCATTAATGCCTCTCTTGATGGGTAGAACAGGAGTGGGTAAGAGTCTTTAGAGGTGTATGTAGGTTGTAGATTTTTTCCTGTTGTCAAATGAATTAGGTATGCCGAAAAGAAAGTCTAGATCTGAGCTGATGGATTCGGATGGAGATCCTTGCACAGGTGCAGCTGACCAAGAAGCAGTGAACGGGCCTAGAGTTGAGAGTCTTTCACCAATACCGACCATGCCTTGGTGACATTGGTCACGTCAGTGACTTCTGTTGCTCCTTGTGTTCTTACATCCCTACAGGAACAAGCGATACAACAAGGAATGGAGTGTGACATGCAGGGAGCCAGCTGAATGAGGAAGGTCTGTGGACAAAGGGTGGTAAGCTTTCTCTGCCATGAGAGCTCTTCTTAATGATGGCCCAGGTAACATCTGTGAAAGACAATTGTCAGCGTGTGCTTTGGTGACACCGGGTTCAGTACCCAGGTGGGCAGATTCACCCAGTCTTGTGAGACAAGTGCCTAGAACGAAGTGAGAAAAAAACTGTAAAGAGTCCGTAGAAACACCCTGCACCTGCTCTACCCATTCTTAGAGACTGCAAACTGATTATAGATGTATATCATGAGCACGTTGTATGCAAGTCTGTGCGTGTTGTGTAAATTTCTTTCCAGGTTTGGTCAGAGGTATTCCAGTGCAGAAAACGACATTATTGTTGAGAAGCACATGAAGGTGGTATGTAAAGGAAAATGTGTTTACAAAAAGTGTATATTTTATAGAAAAGTGGAAACTAGTAAATGGTGTATAAAATGTATATGTTCTGTTTTCTTTTTGCAATAAGCAGGTCTTTATGTAAGATGTTTTTTGGTTTAACATAGACATGTATATTTTTATATAATTGACTGAATAGTGTGCTAAACAGGTGTATTCTCCAATTCCAGATCTTAAATCAGAGCTATTAGCATATGGTCTCCAGTCAGGAGACTGATTGATCCTAAAGGACAAGCGAGAAAGAGCCATGAGTCAACACTAGAGGAGCTGATCCAACCACAGAAACATCTATGGATCCACACCTCGCATTGCAGAAGGGTTAATCAACCAGAGCTGCACTGAGCGTTCTGCTCATACTTATCCTTTTCAGAAAACCCTGTACAGTTTTAGACCAGCATTGCCAGAACAGTTAGAAGAGAGGACTTAGAGAACCTTGAGACATGGGAAAGTCCAACTACAAAGGGTGAGGACTCGCCTAGCAGTCCTTGGTCTCAAACCGGTGAAGAAAACCCCTTTCCCCTTTCCGCCCATGTTTCAACGTTCAGTTAGGCAGGTTTTTCAACAAATCTTTCTACCTCTCTTCCTAAGGGAACACAGTACCCTTAGTTTTTAGAAATGGCAGAAGTAAGTCTTTAGGGGGGACTGTTGAGGATAAAGAATTGAGTATCCAAAAATACTTAATTCAGCCATTTCATAGACTCAGTTATATAGTTCAGTAGATGTGAACTAACTCACATATTTGTGAATGCTTTTGTTTCTTACTAACATGTATATATGTATATTGCATATTCAGTGTATTTTCCTTAAACTCAGTATATACTAGGATATATATGTATAGCTTGAATATGGCCACCATTTCCTGGTTTACACCCAAGACATGGACAAAAGAAATTCCTGAAGCCTTGGATTGACCAATCAACGGAGAATATGCAGATCTCTCTACGTCATGAAGCCCTGACTTACGATACTTGATTGGACTAAAACTTTTGTTCACACCCCCTTACTGTTTGGTCTAGAGTCTCTTTCAAACAATAAAGAACACACTTGGTCAAGAGCCGGTCATGGAGATAGATGTAACTGACTTGCTGTGCAGTTATTTTTAATTCTCGTGTGCACACATGACATTTTAATTAGAAGCAGCAGCCGGATATCAAGAGATCCTTTGAGTCTCATCATCATCGTCATTCTGACCTTGACAACTGGCGACCACGAAGGGACTACCGTAAAGGGTGAGTCAGAGCTTCCATTGTCCGGACGTCTGGGGGCTACTCCACAAGTATCCAGGTGTCGCTTGATAGGATTGATCACCCTTCATTTCGCAGGTAACCATCATATACATTGTGTGTGCTGTTTTACCTGTGGATCGAGAGACGCCTGGCGAAAGTGGGTGGTCACTAGTCCGGAGAATGGTAGTGCACCGGAGACCTAACGGTGTGACTGTCACCCGCCGGTGGGCTAGAAGGACCCAGCTCCCATAGGGGCTAGGGGTAGGTTGTAAAGTATCCGGCTGTCTGTAATTAGAAATGGGGTGTTTTCTTGAGTAGCTGTTTTTATTTGTATATAGGTGTATGGTTAATCAAGCTTGTGATTTCTCTGTTTGGTTCTCGGAGAGTTAATTGTCTGTTATTGTTCACGGAGGGAGAGAAAATGGAGGCTAAGGAGCTGCTTGTCTTTGTTCTGTGTCTGCAGCCTCTTAGACAAAGACAGCAGGAGGGGGGAGGTTAATCACCCACTGCCTGCATTCTCCACTAAGAGGAAAGTTTGTGTGTGTGTTAGGAATGCGAGAGGGGGGAGCACATCCTTACATTCTTACACTCAGAGGAAGCAAAAAGGTGGGGGCCAAATGTCCACCAGCTGCTTGAGGCAGAGCGGAGATCAAATTGCATAGCTATGTCCCTGCTGGTTTTTAGCTGAGAAACAAGGGGGGTGGAGGGTGAAGAGGCAGATACCGAGTGTTAAAACAGCACAGCTCTTTGGAGAAAGGAGGGGTCTGGTGACTGCAGCCTTTGTATCGTAAAGCAAACAGAGTTGTAATGATTTGAAAGAAAGACAAGTGTTATCTTGGTTTGGATTTGAGAGAAATTAACTAGTTTATGCGTTTTTCAGCATTTTGTAATCGTTGGTTTGTTTTTGGAACAGAGAGATAAGGGAATTGGCGTGTCCCCCAGTGTTTTATATATATATATAAAATACATCGATTCTTGTGTTAATAGCCGGAAATAGGAACACGTGGAGAACGGTATTAGTATCCACGTGTTGGACGCTGAAAAAGTGCGTCCGCTTACACGGGAAAGAGGGGGAGGGATTCCGGTGGTGGAGAAAAGTGTTTTGAACCAGCGTATTCCCCTGAGTATTAACTCATGCACTGCTATGTGAGACGCCGGAAAAATAGGAACGTACGAGGAACGGTATTGTATTCGTACGTTGGACGTCGCAGTATGTCCTTATTGCATAGTAGGGAAGCGGGAAGAGGGTTCAGTTGGATGTGGCCAATCCAGCTAGAGCACTGTATACTCTGTTCAAGAAGAGATTGTTTTTTAGTAGGAGCTGAGAACGCTGTCGCCCTAGTTACAAAAAAACGGAAAAAATATAAAAGATTGCAAAAAGTTGTGTAATATCGTTGGACTACCACTAGATGGCAGGCTGCAACCCATGTATTGAAGTTCAGATTAATCTGTAGTGAGTTTATAATGAAGAACAAAGACCTCATTCACTGTCTGTTGCTGTTTGTAGAATCACTAAATGTGTTTCTCTAGCGGTGCCTTATTGTTTTTCTCTAGAAGTCATTATATCTGGTGCTAATCATATCTCTCCTTTGTATGCTGAAATGCAAATTTACAGGCACTAAAGTATCCCTGGTTTACTACGTAGTTCCAGCCACTCCCAGTACACCCAGGGAGTCACAACATGGATGCTGCACCCGGAAGTCAGGTGCATGGAACTTCCTGTGGCAGCCGTCTTGCTACACCCACTGATGGCAGTACACCTCATAAGCCACACCCCTCGCAATGGCTCTTTGTTCAAAGCTCTCCACCCATCCCCGGTGGGAGGTGTTCTCTGGTATATATGACTAACACATTTGAATAAGTATAAATTGTATATTTGTTTACTCAGATATCTCATAAGTGCAAGTCAAAGATAAGTAAGTGAAACTTTTACAGAATTTTCTGTTCACATAAAATCAATTGGTATTTTAGAAGTCCTGCAGTATTATATCATAAAATAAAATAGAGGAAGGTAAATATATATATCTTTGTACTGTGTTAGTTAATTTAAAACAAAAATCGTAAACGACTTACCCCTACTGATGTCAAAATGTATCAAATCCATTTGTAAAAAAGGAATTAGGAAAAATGTATAATGCATTCTATGTAGATATGGTAATGAATGTGTTCACTGCTACGTCTTTGTTATAACAAAGGATGAGTTTTTTTCTTCTTCCTGTCTCGCTTTTAAGAGACAGGGATGGAATGTGTCTTGATGGAATGTGTCTTTCTCCAATAGTGACGTGAGTTTGGTTTAACCCTTAGAGTTCAGGATTTCACATTTTTAGTTTGCTGTTTATACCTGAATAGGGAATATTAAATTTTATGGGATGTGCGATATAATTTGTGTTGTTTTGTGTTTAATGGCGATTTATTTAAACAATATATTTTTATTTTGTGACTCTATCACCTTTTCTGTTTTTACGATTATTTCTAAACAATTTATATATTTTTGCAGGTTAGTCGCCTAGTCACAGCTGTCATTTCATCATGTCTCAGTCGTTTCTAGTATGAAAGGTTTTTCTTTTCTTTATGGATACAGTGTTGTTTATTGTAAAGTTTTAAAATTCCCCAGTAATGTATAGTGTTCTGAGATGTACGTTATTTTCAGTGTTTGTTCATTTTAGGTTTTAGTATGTGGCTAATTTTATTACCTGCTGTTTTATCTTTTCTTTTAGGGAATACCAGTATACAAATGCTGAATTTTGCCATATTGGTAAATAAACAATTAAACAAGGGGGGAACAAGGTATTAATTATATTCTCCAGTTTCTTGGAGGGCGCAGCAGGCATATTAGATAGGTTTTGAAGTTGACCTTGGTTTTGAAGCTGACCTTTTTCCCATAGGTTATGTTTATTAGATTACTATGAGGTATATCTGTTAACTGAAATAGGAAAGTCTTGTCTTATATGTTTATTTGTTTATTTATTTGTTTGTTTATTTATTTAGTATTCTCAGTCATGTGAGGTATAGATGACCACTAACTGTATTATGATCAGAGATGAAGTTATAAGAATGATCTAATGTATATTTTTAAGTTTTTGTTTTTATAGATGAAACCAGATGGTGGTCGATTCTGCACTGGATATGTTGCTGTTTACACCACATGAGGTAGATCTAAATTCGACCACTCCCTCCGATCCTATTGATACAGGAGACAGTGATGCATTAATGCCTCTCTTGATGGGTAGAACAGGAGTGGGTAAGAGTCTTTAGAGGTGTATGTAGGTTGTAGATTTTTTCCTGTTGTCAAATGAATTAGGTATGCCGAAAAGAAAGTCTAGATCTGAGCTGATGGATTCGGATGGAGATCCTTGCACAGGTGCAGCTGACCAAGAAGCAGTGAACGGGCCTAGAGTTGAGAGTCTTTCACCAATACCGACCATGCCTTGGTGACATTGGTCACGTCAGTGACTTCTGTTACTCCTTGTGTTCTTACATCCCTACAGGAACAAGCGATACAACAAGGAATGGAGTGTGACATGCAGGGAGCCAGCTGAATGAGGAAGGTCTGTGGACAAAGGGTGGTAAGCTTTCTCTGCCATGAGAGCTCTTCTTAATGATGGCCCAGGTAACATCTGTGGAAGACAATTGTCAGCGTGTGCTTTGGTGACACCGGGTTCAGTACCCAGGTGGGCAGATTCACCCAGTCTTGTGAGACAAGTGCCTAGAACGAAGTGAGAAAAAAACTGTAAAGAGTCCGTAGAAACACCCTGCACCTGCTCTACCCATTCTTAGAGACTGCAAACTGATTATAGATGTATATCATGAGCACGTTGTATGCAAGTCTGTGCGTGTTGTGTAAATTTCTTTCCAGGTTTGGTCAGAGGTATTCCAGTGCAGAAAACGACATTATTGTTGAGAAGCACATGAAGGTGGTATGTAAAGGAAAATGTGTTTACAAAAAGTGTATATTTTATAGAAAAGTGGAAACTAGTAAATGGTGTATAAAATGTATATGTTCTGTTTTCTTTTTGCAATAAGCAGGTCTTTATGTAAGATGTTTTTTGGTTTAACATAGACATGTATATTTTTATATAATTGACTGAATAGTGTGCTAAACAGGTGTATTCTCCAATTCCAGATCTTAAATCAGAGCTATTAGCATATGGTCTCCAGTCAGGAGACTGATTGATCCTAAAGGACAAGCGAGAAAGAGCCATGAGTCAACACTAGAGGAGCTGATCCAACCACAGAAACATCTATGGATCCACACCTCGCATTGCAGAAGGGTTAATCAACCAGAGCTGCACTGAGCGTTCTGCTCATACTTATCCTTTTCAGAAAACCCTGTACAGTTTTAGACCAGCATTGCCAGAACAGTTAGAAGAGAGGACTTAGAGAACCTTGAGACATGGGAAAGTCCAACTACAAAGGGTGAGGACTCGCCTAGCAGTCCTTGGTCTCAAACCGGTGAAGAAAACCCCTTTCCCCTTTCCGCCCATGTTTCAACGTTCAGTTAGGCAGGTTTTTCAACAAATCTTTCTACCTCTCTTCCTAAGGGAACACAGTACCCTTAGTTTTTAGAAATGGCAGAAGTAAGTCTTTAGGGGGGACTGTTGAGGATAAAGAATTGAGTATCCAAAAATACTTAATTCAGCCATTTCATAGACTCAGTTATATAGTTCAGTAGATGTGAACTAACTCACATATTTGTGAATGCTTTTGTTTCTTACTAACATGTATATATGTATATTGCATATTCAGTGTATTTTCCTTAAACTCAGTATATACTAGGATATATATGTATAGCTTGAATATGGCCACCATTTCCTGGTTTACACCCAAGACATGGACAAAAGAAATTCCTGAAGCCTTGGATTGACCAATCAACGGAGAATATGCAGATCTCTCTACGTCATGAAGCCCTGACTTACGATACTTGATTGGACTAAAACTTTTGTTCACACCCCCTTACTGTTTGGTCTAGAGTCTCTTTCAAACAATAAAGAACACACTTGGTCAAGAGCCGGTCATGGAGATAGATGTAACTGACTTGCTGTGCAGTTATTTTTAATTCTCGTGTGCACACATGACATTTTAATTAGAAGCAGCAGCCGGATATCAAGAGATCCTTTGAGTCTCATCATCATCGTCATTCTGACCTTGACATAACCAAGACCAAAAATCAGAATAATGACAATATGGGGGAAAGAAAAAGCCAGGGAAAGCCACACACGTGCCAAATACTACTGACAACCCTGCTACTAGAGAGGGAAAGGAAGAACCAAGACCAAAAATCAGAATAATGACAATATGGGGGAAAGAAAAAGCCAGGGAAAGCCACACACGTGCCAAATACTACTGACAACCCTGCTGCTAGAGAGGGAAAGGAAGAACCAAGACCAAAAATCAGAATAATGACAATATGGGGGAAAGAAAAAGCCAGGGAAAGCCACACACGTGCCAAATACTACTGACAACCCTGCTGCTAGAGAGGGAAAGGAATAACCAAGACCAAAAATCAGAATAATGACAATATGGGGGAAAGAAAAAGCCAGGGAAAGCCACACACGTGCCAAATACTACTGACAACCCTGCTACTAGAGAGGGAAAGGAAGAACCAAGACCAAAAATCAGAATAATGACAATATGGGGGAAAGAAAAAGCCAGGGAAAGCCACACACGTGCCAAATACTACTGACAACCCTGCTGCTAGAGATGGAAAGGAAGAACCAAGACCAAAAATCAGAATAATGACAATATGGGGGAAAGAAAAAGCCAGGGAAAGCCATACACGTGCCAAATACTACTGACAACCCTGCTGCTAGAGAGGGAAAGGAAGAACCAAGACCAAAAATCAGAATAATGACAATATGGGGGAAAGAAAAAGCCAGGGAAAGCCACACACGTGCCAAATACTACTGACAACTCTGCTGCTAGAGAGGGAAAGGAAGAACCAAGACCAAAAATCAGAATAATGAGACAATATGGGGGAAAGAAAAAGCCAGGGAAAGCCACACACGTGCCAGATACTACTGACAACCCTGCTGCTAGAGAGGGAAAGGAAGAACCAAGCCAAAAATCAGAATAATGACAATATGGGGGAAAGAAAAAGCCAGGGAAAGCCATACACGTGCCAAATACTACTGACAACCCTGCTGCTAGAGATGGAAAGGAAGAACCAAGACCAAAAATCAGAATAATGACAATATGGGGGAAAGAAAAAGCCAGGGAAAGCCACACACGTGCCAAATACTACTGACAACCCTGCTGCTAGAGAGGGAAAGGAAGAACCAAGACCAAAAATCAGAATAAAGACAATATGGGGGAAAGAAAAAGCCGGGGAAAGCCACACACGTGCCAAATACTACTGACAACTCTGCTGCTAGAGAGGGAAAGGAAGAACCAAGCCAAAAATCAGAATAATGACAATATGGGGGAAAGAAAAAGCCAGGGAAAGCCACACACGCGCCAAATACTACTGACAACCCTGCTACTAGAGAGGGAAAGGAAGAACCAAGACCAAAAATCAGAATAATGAGAGAATATGGGGGAAAGAAAAAGCCAGGGAAAGCCATACACGTGCCAAATACTACTGACAACCCTGCTGCTAGAGAGGGAAAGGAAGAACGAAGACCAAAAATCAGAATAATGACAATATGGGGGAAAGAAAAAGCCAGGGAAAGCCACACACGTGCCAAATACTACTGACAACCCTGCTGCTAGAGAGGGAAAGGAAGAACCAAGACCAAAAATCAGAATAATGACAATATGGGGGAAAGAAAAAGCCAGGGAAAGCCATACACGCGCCAGATACTACTGACAACCCTGCTACTAGAGAGGGAAAGGAAGAACCAAGACCAAAAATCAGAATAATGAGAGAATATGGGGGAAAGAAAAAGCCAGGGAAAGCCACACACGTGCCAGATACTACTGACAACCCTGCTGCTAGAGAGGGAAAGGAAGAACCAAGACCAAAAATCAGAATAATGACAATATGGGGGAAAGAAAAAGCCAGGGAAAGCCACACACGTGCCAAATACTACTGACAACCCTGCTGCTAGAGATGGAAAGGAAGAACCAAGACCAAAAATCAGAATAATGACAATATGGGGGAAAGAAAAAGCCAGGGAAAGCCATACACGTGCCAAATACTACTGACAACCCTGCTGCTAGAGAGGGAAAGGAAGAACCAAGACCAAAAATCAGAATAATGACAATATGGGGGAAAGAAAAAGCCAGGGAAAGCCACACACGTGCCAGATACTACTGACAACCCTGCTGCTAGAGAGGGAAAGGAAGAACCAAGACCAAAAATCAGAATAATGAGAGAATATGGGGGAAAGAAAAAGCCAGGGAAAGCCACACACGTGCCAAATACTACTGACAACTCTGCTGCTAGAGAGGGAAAGGAAGAACCAAGACCAAAAATCAGAATAATGAGACAATATGGGGGAAAGAAAAAGCCAGGGAAAGCCACACACGTGCCAAATACTACTGACAACCCTGCTGCTAGAGAGGGAAAGGAAGAACGAAGACCAAAAATCAGAATAATGACAATATTGGGGAAAGAAAAAGCCAGGGAAAGCCACACACGTGCCAAATACTACTGACAACCCTGCTGCTAGAGATGGAAAGGAAGAACCAAGACCAAAAATCAGAATAATGAGACAATATGGGGGAAAGAAAAAGCCAGGGAAAGCCACACACGTGCCAAATACTACTGACAACCCTGCTGCTAGAGAGGGAAAGGAAGAACCAAGACCAAAAATCAGAATAATGAGAGAATATGGGGGAAAGAAAAAGCCAGGGAAAGCCACACACGTGCCAAATACTACTGACAACCCTGCTACTAGAGAGGGAAAGGAAGAACCAAGACCAAAAATCAGAATAATGACAATATGGGGGAAAGAAAAAGCCAGGGAAAGCCACACACGTGCCAAATACTACTGACAACCCTGCTACTAGAGAGGGAAAGGAAGAACCAAGACCAAAAATCAGAATAATGAGACAATATGGGGGAAAGAAAAAGCCAGGGAAAGCCACACACGTGCCAAATACTACTGACAACCCTGCTGCTAGAGAGGGAAAGGAAGAACCAAGACCAAAAATCAGAATAATGAGACAATATGGGGGAAAGAAAAAGCCAGGGAAAGCCATACACGTGCCAAATACTACTGACAACCCTGCTGCTAGAGAGGGAAAGGAAGAACCAAGACCAAAAATCAGAATAATGACAATATGGGGGAAAGAAAAAGCCAGGGAAAGCCACACACGTGCCAAATACTACTGACAACCCTGCTGCTAGAGAGGGAAAAGAAGAACCAAGACCAAAAATCAGAATAATGAGAGAATATGGGGGAAAGAAAAAGCCAGGGTAAGCCACACACGTGCCAAATACTACTGACAACTCTGCTGCTAGAGAGGGAAAGGAAGAACCAAGCCAAAAATCAGAATAATGACAATATGGGGGAAAGAAAAAGCCAGGGAAAGCCACACACGCGCCAAATACTACTGACAACCCTGCTACTAGAGAGGGAAAGGAAGAACCAAGACCAAAAATCAGAATAATGAGAGAATATGGGGGAAAGAAAAAGCCAGGGAAAGCCATACACGTGCCAAATACTACTGACAACCCTGCTGCTAGAGAGGGAAAGGAAGAACCAAGACCAAAAATCAGAATAATGACAATATGGGGGAAAGAAAAAGCCAGGGAAAGCCATACACGTGCCAAATACTACTGACAACCCTGCTGCTAGAGAGGGAAAGGAAGAACCAAGACCAAAAATCAGAATAATGACAATATGGGGGAAAGAAAAAGCCAGGGAAAGCCACACACATGCCAAATACTACTGACAACCCTGCTGCTAGAGATGGAAAGGAAGAACCAAGACCAAAAATCAGAATAATGAGAGAATATGGGGGAAAGAAAAAGCCAGGGAAAGCCATACACGTGCCAAATACTACTGACAACCCTGCTGCTAGAGAGGGAAAGGAAGAACCAAGACCAAAAATCAGAATAATGAGAGAATATGGGGGAAAGAAAAAGCCAGGGAAAGCCACACACGTGCCAAATACTACTGACAACCCTGCTGCTAGAGATGGAAAGGAAGAACCAAGACCAAAAATCAGAATAATGACAATATGGGGGAAAGAAAAAGCCAGGGAAAGCCATACACGTGCCAAATACTACTGACAACCCTGCTGCTAGAGAGGGAAAGGAAGAACCAAGACCAAAAATCAGAATAATGACAATATGGGGGAAAGAAAAAGCCAGGGAAAGCCATACACGTGCCAAATACTACTGACAACCCTGCTGCTAGAGATGGAAAGGAAGAACTAAGACCAAAAATCAGAATAATGACAATATGGGGGAAAGAAAAAGCCAGGGAAAGCCATACACGTGCCAAATACTACTGACAACCCTGCTGCTAGAGATGGAAAGGAAGAACCAAGACCAAAAATCAGAATAATGACAATATGGGGGAAAGAAAAAGCCAGGGAAAGCCACACACGTGCCAAATACTACTGACAACCCTGCTGCTAGAGATGGAAAGGAAGAACCAAGACCAAAAATCAGAATAATGAGAGAATATGGGGGAAAGAAAAAGCCAGGGAAAGCCATACACGTGCCAAATACTACTGACAACCCTGCTGCTAGAGAGGGAAAGGAAGAACCAAGACCAAAAATCAGAATAATGAGAGAATATGGGGGAAAGAAAAAGCCAGGGAAAGCCACACACGTGCCAAATACTACTGACAACCCTGCTGCTAGAGATGGAAAGGAAGAACCAAGACCAAAAATCAGAATAATGACAATATGGGGGAAAGAAAAAGCCAGGGAAAGCCATACACGTGCCAAATACTACTGACAACTCTGCTGCTAGAGAGGGAAAGGAAGAACCAAGACCAAAAATCAGAATAATGACAATATGGGGGAAAGAAAAAGCCAGGGAAAGCCATACACGTGCCAAATACTACTGACAACCCTGCTGCTAGAGAGGGAAAGGAAGAACCAAGACCAAAAATCAGAATAATGACAATATGGGGGAAAGAAAAAGCCAGGGAAAGCCATACACATGCCAAATACTACTGACAACCCTGCTGCTAGAGATGGAAAGGAAGAACCAAGACCAAAAATCAGAATAATGAGAGAATATGGGGGAAAGAAAAAGCCAGGGAAAGCCATACACGTGCCAAATACTACTGACAACCCTGCTGCTAGAGAGGGAAAGGAAGAACCAAGACCAAAAATCAGAATAATGAGAGAATATGGGGGAAAGAAAAAGCCAGGGAAAGCCACACACGTGCCAAATACTACTGACAACCCTGCTGCTAGAGATGGAAAGGAAGAACCAAGACCAAAAATCAGAATAATGACAATATGGGGGAAAGAAAAAGCCAGGGAAAGCCATACACGTGCCAAATACTACTGACAACCCTGCTGCTAGAGAGGGAAAGGAAGAACCAAGACCAAAAATCAGAATAATGACAATATGGGGGAAAGAAAAAGCCAGGGAAAGCCATACACGTGCCAAATACTACTGACAACCCTGCTGCTAGAGATGGAAAGGAAGAACTAAGACCAAAAATCAGAATAATGACAATATGGGGGAAAGAAAAAGCCAGGGAAAGCCATACACGTGCCAAATACTACTGACAACCCTGCTGCTAGAGATGGAAAGGAAGAACCAAGACCAAAAATCAGAATAATGACAATATGGGGGAAAGAAAAAGCCAGGGAAAGCCACACACGTGCCAAATACTACTGACAACCCTGCTGCTAGAGATGGAAAGGAAGAACCAAGACCAAAAATCAGAATAATGAGAGAATATGGGGGAAAGAAAAAGCCAGGGAAAGCCATACACGTGCCAAATACTACTGACAACCCTGCTGCTAGAGAGGGAAAGGAAGAACCAAGACCAAAAATCAGAATAATGAGAGAATATGGGGGAAAGAAAAAGCCAGGGAAAGCCACACACGTGCCAAATACTACTGACAACCCTGCTGCTAGAGATGGAAAGGAAGAACCAAGACCAAAAATCAGAATAATGACAATATGGGGGAAAGAAAAAGCCAGGGAAAGCCATACACGTGCCAAATACTACTGACAACTCTGCTGCTAGAGAGGGAAAGGAAGAACCAAGACCAAAAATCAGAATAATGAGAGAATATGGGGGAAAGAAAAAGCCAGGGAAAGCCATACACGTGCCAAATACTACTGACAACCCTGCTGCTAGAGAGGGAAAGGAAGAACCAAGACCAAAAATCAGAATAATGAGAGAATATGGGGGAAAGAAAAAGCCAGGGAAAGCCACACACGTGCCAAATACTACTGACAACCCTGCTGCTAGAGATGGAAAGGAAGAACCAAGACCAAAAATCAGAATAATGACAATATGGGGGAAAGAAAAAGCCAGGGAAAGCCATACACGTGCCAAATACTACTGACAACCCTGCTGCTAGAGAGGGAAAGGAAGAACCAAGACCAAAAATCAGAATAATGACAATATGGGGGAAAGAAAAAACAATCACAAACTAAAATGTTTTTATACAAATGCACAGAGTGTGGGCAACAAACAAGGAGAATTGGAGTTGCTAACTCAGGAAAGGAAATACCGTGTTTTTCCAAAAATAAGACACTGTCTTATATTTTTTTTGCCCCCCAAAAAAGCGCTAGGGCTTATTTTTGGAGGAGGTCTTATTCTTGGAGAAACACAGTTGGGGGTAAGTTTACCCCCCAAAAAAGCTGACCCCCCACTTCCCAGGAGACTCATACTCACCAGACCAGGACGTCTGCATGGTTCCCAGGTCCTCCTGTGATCTCCGGTCGGTGCTGCACGCCGTCCTACCCTGCTGCTAGCTGACACACACAGCAGATCCCAGACACACAGCAGATCACACACAGCAGATCGCAGGCACACACAGCCGATCACACACAGCCGATCACAGATACACACAGCCGATCACAGACACACACATCCGATCACAGGCACACACAGCCGATCGCAGATATACACAGCAGATCACACACAGCAGATCGCAGGCACACACAGCCGATCACAGATACACACATCCGATCACAGGCACACACAGCAGATCGCAGATATACACAGCAGATCACACACAGCAGATCACACACAGCAGATCACAGATACACACACAGCAGATCGCAGATATACACAGCAGATCACACACAGCAGATCGCAGGCACACACAGCCGATCACACACAGCAGATCACAGATACACACAGCCGATCACAGATACACACAGCCGATCACACACAGCAGATCACAGATATACACAGCAGATCACACACAGCAGATCGCAGGCACACACAGCCGATCACAGATACACACATCTGATCACAGGCACACACAGCAGATCGCAGGCACACACAGCCGATCACACACAGCAGATCACAGATATACACAGCCGATCACACACAGCAGATCACAGATATACACAGCAGATCACACACAGCAGATCACAGATATACACAGCAGATCACACACAGCAGATCACACACAGCAGATCACAGATATACACAGCAGATCACACACAGCAGATCGCAGGCACACACAGCCGATCACAGATACACACATCTGATCACAGGCACACACAGCAGATCGCAGGCACACACAGCCGATCACAGATACACACACAGCAGATCACACACAGCAGATCAGATACACACACAGCAGATCACACACAGCAGATCAGATACACACACAGCAGATCACAGATATACACAGCACATCACACACAGCAGATCACAGATACACACAGCCGATCACAGATACACACACAGCCGATCACAGATACACACACAGCAGATCACAGATATACACAGCAGATCACACACAGCCATCACAGATACACACATCTGATCGCAGATACACACAGCAGATCACAGATATACACAGCAAATCACAGATACACACACAGCAGATCGCAGATATACACAGCAGATCACACACAGCCATCACAGATACACACATCCGATCGCAGACACACACAGCCGATCACAGATACACACACAGCAGATCACACACAGCAGATCACAGATACACACACAGCAGATCACAGATATACACAGCAGATCACACACAGCAGATCACAGATATACACAGCCGATCACAGATACACACACAGCAGATCACACACAGCAGATCACAGATGCACACACATCCGATCACAGATACAGACATCCGATCACAGATACACACAGCTGATCACAGATACACACAGCCGATCACAGATACACACACAGCAGATCACACACAGCAGATCACAGATACACACACAGCAGATTGCAGATACACACAGCCGATCACAGATACACACACACAGCAGATCACAGATACACACAGCTGATCACACACAGCAGATCACAGATACACACACAGCAGATCACACACAGCAGATCACAGATACACACACAGCAGATTGCAGATACACACAGCAGATCACAGATACACACACAGCAGATCACAGATACACACAGCTGATCACACACAGCAGATCACAGATACACACACAGCAGATCACACACAGCAGATCACAGATACACACACAGCAGATTGCAGATACACACAGCAGATCACAGATACACACAGCTGATCACACACAGCAGATCACAGATACACACAGCCGATCACAGATACACACACAGCAGATCACACACAGCAGATCACAGATACACACACAGCAGATTGCAGATACACACAGCCGATCACAGATACACACACAGCAGATCACAGATACACACAGCTGATCACACACAGCAGATCACAGATACACACACAGCAGATCACAGATACACACACAGCAGATCACACACAGCAGATCACAGATGCACACACATCCGATCACAGATACAGACATCCGATCACAGATACACACAGCTGATCACAGATACACACAGCCGATCACAGATACACACACAGCAGATCACACACAGCAGATCACAGATACACACAGCCGATCACAGATACACACACAGCAGATCACAGATACACACAGCTGATCACACACAGCAGATCACAGATACACACACAGCAGATCACACACAGCAGATCACAGATACACACTCAGCAGATTGCAGATACACACAGCAGATCACAGATACACACAGCTGATCACACACAGCAGATCACAGATACACACAGCCGATCACAGATACACACACAGCAGATCACACACAGCAGATCACAGATACACACACAGCAGATTGCAGATACACACAGCAGATCACAGATACACACAGCCGATCACAGATACACACAGCTGATCACACACAGCAGATCACAGATACACACAGCCGATCACAGATACACACAGCTGATCACACACAGCAGATCACAGATACACACAGCCGATCACAGATACACACACAGCAGATCACAGATATACACAGCACATCACACACAGCAGATCACAGATACACACACAGCAGATCACAGATATACACAGCACATCACACACAGCAGATCACAGATACACACACAGCAGATCACAGATATACACAGCAGATCACACACAGCAGATCACAGATATACACAGCAGATCACAGATACACACACAGCAGATCGCAGATATACACAGCAGATCACACACAGCCATCACAGATACACACATCCGATCGCAGACACACACAGCCGATCACAGATACACACAGCCGATCACAGATACACACACAGCCGATCACAGATACACACACACAGCCGATTGCAGACACACACACACACACACACACACACATCACATCCAGCACTTATGGCAGCAGAGAATGAGAGCAAGTCACGTGTCCGGCCGCAGGTCCTGTTCGTCGCGCTGCACTGCACTGCCTCTCAGGATTCTCCTGGCGAGAAGAGATCGGTGTCACTGGATGAGTAAGTGTGTATGCGATCCGATGTGTGTGCGATCCGATGTTTGTGTGTGTGTGTGATTTGTTGTTTGCGTGTGAGCCGATGTTTGTGTGTGCGATCTGATTATGTGTGCGATCTGACTGTGTGTGCGATCCGATGTTTGTGTGTGAGATCTGGTGTGTGTATGAGATCTGATTGTGTGTGTGTGTGTGTGTGTGTGTGAGATCTGGTGTGTGTGGGAGATCTGGTGTGTGTGTGAGATCTGATTGTGTGTGATTTGTTGTTTGCGTGCGATCCGATGTTTGTGTGTGAGATCTGGTGTGTGTATGAGATCTGATTGTGTGTGTGTGTGTGTGTGAGATCTGGTGTGTGTATGAGATCTGATTGTGTGTGTGTGTGTGTGTGAGATCTGGTGTGTGTATGAGATCTGATTGTGTGTGATTTGTTGTTTGCGTGCGATCCGATGTTTGTGTGTGAGATCTGGTGTGTGTATGAGATCTGATTGTGTGTGTGTGTGAGATCTGGTGTGTGTGTGTGTGAGCTGATGTGTGTGTGTGTGTGTGATCACTGCAGGTCCTCTGCTCGGCGTCTGGTGAGTGTAATTGCCGGGTGCCGCTGTGTATAATGAAGTGTCCTGCAGTATCTGTATCTTTTTTAGCTGCATGGACACTTCATTGTTGATCCGGGACTAGGGCTTATTTTCGGGGGAGGGCTTATATTTAAGCCTTTCTCCGAAAATGCTGAAAATCCCTGCTAGTGCTTATTTTTGGGGAGGTCTTATTTTTGGAAAAACACGATATGATGTCATTGGCATCACTGAGACCTGGTGGAAGGATCCACACATGACCGGAATACAAGGCTGGAAGGATACAACTTATCTGCAAGAAACAGACCTAATAATCGAGGAGCAGGTGTCGCATTGTATGTTAGACAATCCTAGATCTCCACAGAGATTGACGCTTCAGAGACTGGGAGTTCTGTGGAAGTTGTAAGAATACAAGGAGAAAACAAGGGAAAGACACCATTGTAGGCGAGTACTGCAGGCCGCCTCAACAAGCCGAGGATATGAAGAAACTCTATATACATCAGATGACCAACTTCACAAAAAAATATGATGTTATGATCATGGGAGATTTCAACTCTCCAGACATTTGTTAGGAATATCTCTCAGGCAAAAGTAAGGGGTGCTTCACACACAGCGAGCTCACTGCCGAGATCGCTGCTGAGTCACGCTTTTTGTGACGCAGCAGTGACCTCATTAGCGATCTCGCTGTGTGTGACAATGAGCAGCGATCTGGCCCCTGCTGCGAGATCACTGCTCGTTACACACAGCCCTGGTTCGTTTTCTTCAAAGGCGCTCTCCCGCTGTGACACACAGATCGCTGTGTGTGACAGCGAGAGAGCGACAAATGAAGCGAGCAGGGAGCAGGAGCCGGCGTCTGGCAGCTGAGGTAAGCTTGTAACCAAGATAAACATCGGGTAACCAAGGTGGTTACCCGATATTTACCTTAGTTACCAGCCTCCGCCGCTCTCACGCTGCCTGTGCTGCCGGCTCCGGCTCTCTGCACATGTAGCTGCTGTACACATCGGGTTAATTAACCCGATGTGTACAGCAGCTAGGAGAGCAAGGAGCCAGCGCTAAGCAGTGTGCGCGGCTCCCTGCTCTCTGCACATGTAGCTGCATTACACATCGGGTTAATTAACCCGATGTGTACTGTAGCTAGGAGAGCAAGGAGCCAGCGCTCAGTGTGCGCGGCTCCCTGCTCCCTGCACACACAGCTAAGCGGTGTGCGCTGGTAACTAATGTAAACATCGGCTAACCATACTCGATGTTTACCTTAGTTACCAGTCTCCGCAGCTTCCAGACGGCGGCTCCGTGCAAGCGCAGCGTCGCTTGCACGTCGCTGCTGGCTGGGGGCTGTTCACTGGTCGCTGGTGAGATCTGCCTGTTTGACAGCTCACCAGCGACCATGTAGCGATGCAGCAGCGATCCTGACCAGGTCAGATCGCTGGTCGGATCGCTGCTGCATCGCTAAGTGTGAAGGTACCCTAACAGCTCCAACAAATTCTTATCCTTTGTTGCTGACAACTTTATCTTCCAAAAGGTAGAGGAGAAAACAAGGGTATCTGCTACCTTGGATCTAATCCTTACAAACAGGGAGGAAATGGTTGAGGAGGTGAGGGTGGCTGGGACCCCGGGAAGCAGTGACCATGCTATCATAGAGGAGGTAAGGGTGGCTGGGACCCTGGGAAGCAGTGATATCATAGAGGAGGTAAGGGTGGCTGGGACCCTGGGAAGCAGTGACCATGCTATCATAGAGGAGGTAAGGGTGGCTGGGGCCCTGGGAAGCAGTGACCATGCTATCATAGAGGAGGTAAGGGTGGCTGGGACCCTGGGAAGCAGTGACCATGCTATCATAGAGGAGGTAAGGGTGGCTGGACCCTGGGAAGCAGTGACCATGCTATCATAGAGGAGGTAAGGGTGGCTGGGACCCTGGGAAGCAGTGACCATGCTATCATAGAGGAGGTAAGGGTGGCTGGGACCCCGGGAAGCAGTGACCATGCTATCATAGAGGAGGTAAGGGTGGCTGGGGCCCTGGGAAGTAGTGACCATGCTATCATAGAGGAGGTAAGGGTGGCTGGGACCCTGGGAAGCAGTGACCATGCTATCATAGAGGAGGTAAGGGTGGTTGGGGCCCTGGGAAGCAGTGACCATGCTATCATAGAGGAGGTAAGGGTGGCTGGGACCCTGGGAAGCAGTGACCATGCTATCATAGAGGAGGTAAGGGTGGCTGGGGCCCTGGGAAGTAGTGACCATGCTATCATAGAGGAGGTAAGGGTGGCTGGACCCCGGGAAGCAGTGACCATGCTATCATAGAGGAGGTAAGGGTGGCTGGGACCCTGGGAAGCAGTGACCATGCTATCATAGAGGAGGTAAGGGTGGCTGGGACCCTGGGAAGCAGTGACCATGCTATCATAGAGGAGGTAAGGGTGGCTGGGACCCCGGGAATCAGTGACCATGCTATCATAGAGGAGGTAAGGGTGGCTGGGACCCTGGGAAGCAGTGACCATGCTATCATAGAGGAGGTAAGGGTGGCTGGACCCCGGGAAGCAGTGACCATGCTATCATAGAGGAGGTAAGGGTGGCTGGGACCCTGGGAAGCAGTGACCATGCTATCATAGAGGAGGTAAGGGTGGCTGGGACCCTGGGAAGCAGTGACCATGCTATCATAGAGGAGGTAAGGGTGGCTGGGACCCTGGGAAGCAGTGACCATGCTATCATAGAGGAAGTAAGGGTGGCTGGGACCCTGGGAAGCAGTGACCATGCTATCATAGAGGAGGTAAGGGTGGCTGGGACCCTGGGAAGCAGTGACCATGCTATCATAGAGGAGGTAAGGGTGGCTGGGACCCTGGGAAGCAGTGACCATGCTATCATAGAGGAGGTAAGGGTGGCTGGGGCCCTGGGAAGCAGTGACCATGCTATCATAGAGGAGGTAAGGGTGGCTGGACCCCGGGAAGCAGTGACCATGCTATCATAGAGGAGGTAAGGGTGGCTGGGACCCTGGGAAGCAGTGACCATGCTATCATAGAGGAGGTAAGGGTGGCTGGGACCCTGGGAAGCAGTGACCATGCTATCATAGAGGAGGTAAGGGTGGCTGGACCCCGGGAAGCAGTGACCATGCTATCATAGAGGAGGTAAGGGTGGCTGGACCCTGGGAAGCAGTGACCATGCTATCATAGAGGAGGTAAGGGTGGCTGGGACCCTGGGAAGCAGTGACCATGCTATCATAGAGGAGGTAAGGGTGGCTGGGACCCTGGGAAGCAGTGACCATGCTATCATAGAGGAGGTAAGGGTGGCTGGGACCCTGGGAAGCAGTGACCATGCTATCATAGAGGAGGTAAGGGTGGCTGGGACCCTGGGAAGCAGTGACCATGCTATCATAGAGGAGGTAAGGGTGGTTGGGACCCTGGGAAGCAGTGACCATGCCATCATAGAGGAGGTAAGGGTGGCTGGACCCTGGGAAGCAGTGACCATGCTATCATAGAGGAGGTAAGGGTGGCTGGGACCCCGGGAAGCAGTGACCATGCCATCATAGAGGAGGTAAGGGTGGCTGGACCCTGGGAAGCAGTGACCGTGCTATCATAGAGGAGGTAAGGGTGGCTGGGACCCTGGGAAGCAGTGACCATGCTATCATAGAGGAGGTAAGGGTGGCTGGGGCCCTGGGAAGCAGTGACCATGCTATCATAGAGGAGGTAAGGGTGGCTGGGGCCCTGGGAAGCAGTGACCATGCTATCATAGAGGAGGTAAGGGTGGCTGGACCCTGGGAAGCAGTGACCATGCTATCATAGAGGAGGTAAGGGTGGCTGGGACCCTGGGAAGCAGTGACCATGCTATCATAGAGGAGGTAAGGGTGGCTGGGACCCTGGGAAGCAGTGACCGTGCTATCATAGAGGAGGTAAGGGTGGCTGGACCCTGGGAAGCAGTGACCATGCTATCATAGAGGAGGTAAGGGTGGCTGGGACCCTGGGAAGCAGTGACCATGCTATCATAGAGGAGGTAAGGGTGGCTGGGACCCTGGGAAGCAGTGACCATGCTATCATAGAGGAGGTAAGGGTGGCTGGGACCCCGGGAAGCAGTGACCATGCTATCATAGAGGAGGTAAGGGTGGCTGGGACCCTGGGAAGCAGTGACCATGCTATCATAGAGGAGGTAAGGGTGGCTGGACCCTGGGAAGCAGTGACCATGCTATCATAGAGGAGGTAATGGTGGCTGGGACCCCGGGAAGCAGTGACCATGCTATCATAGAAGAGGTAAGGGTGGCTGGGACCCTGGGAAGCAGTGACCATGCTATCATAGATGAGGTAAGGGTGGCTGGGACCCTGGGAAGCAGTGACCATGCTATCATAGAGGAGGTAAGGGTGGCTGGACCCTGGGAAGCAGTGACCATGCTATCATAGAGGAGGTAAGGGTGGCTGGGAAACAGGGAAGCAGTGACCATGCTATCATAGAGGAGGTAAGGGTGGCTGGGACCCTGGGAAGCAGTGACCATGCTATCATAGAGGAGGTAAGGGTGGCTGGGACCCTGGGAAGCAGTGACCATGCTATCATAGAGGAGGTAAGGGTGGCTGGACCCTGGGAAGCAGTGACCATGCTATCATAGAGGAGGTAAGGGTGGCTGGGAAACAGGGAAGCAGTGACCATGCTATCATAGAGGAGGTAAGGGTGGCTGGGACCCTGGGAAGCAGTGACCATGCTATCATAGAGGAGGTAAGGGTGGCTGGGACCCCGGAAAGCAGTAACCATGCTATCATAGAGGAGGTAAGGGTGGCTGGGAAACAGGGAAGCAGTGACCATGCTATCATAGAGGAGGTAAGGGTGGCTGGACCCTGGGAAGCAGTGACCATGCTATCATAGAGGAGGTAAGGGTGGCTGGGACCCTGGGAAGCAGTGACCATGCTATCATAGAGGAGGTAAGGGTGGCTGGACCCTGGGAATCAGTAACCTTGCTATCATAGAGGAGGTAAGGGTGGCTGGGACCCTGGGAAGGAGTGACCATGCTATCATAGAGGAGGTAAGGGTGGCTGGGACCCTGGGAAGCAGTGACCATGCTATCATAGAGGAGGTAAGGGTGGCTGGGACCCTGGGAAGCAGTGACCATGCTATCATAGAGGAGATAGGGGTGGCTGGGGCCCTGGGAAGCAGTGACCATGCTATCATAGAGGAGGTAAGGGTGGTTGGGACCCTGGGAAGCAGTGACCATGCTATCATAGAGGAGGTAAGGGTGGCTGGGCCCTGGGAAGCAGTGACCATGCTATCATAGAGGGGGTAAGGGTGGCTGGGCCCTGGGAAGCAGTGACCATGCTATCATAGAGGAGGTAAGGGTGGCTGGACCCTGGGAAGCAGTGACCATGCTATCATAGAGGGGGTAAGGGTGGCTGGGACCCTGGGAAGCAGTGACCATGCTATCATAGAGGAGGTAAGGGTGGCTGGGGCCCTGGGAAGCAGTGACCATCTATCATAGAGGAGGTAAGGGTGGCTGGGACCCTGGGAAGGAGCGACCATGCTATCATAGAGGAGGTAAGGGTGGCTGGGACCCTGGGAAGCAGCGACCATGCTATCATAGAGGAGGTAAGGGTGGCTCGGACTATGGGAAGCAGTGACCATGCTATCATAGAGGAGGTAAGGTAAGGGTGGCTGGGACCCCGGGAAGCAGTGACCATGCTATCATAGAGTTTTGGATAACTAGAAGAGGAAGACCAGTGAAAACTCATACTTCAAGGCTGGATTTCAGAAAGGCAGATTTTAAGGGACTCAGAAAGAGGATAGCAGGGACTCAATGGCCGTATGTCCTTAAGGACAGAAATGTCCAGGAAGGATGGGACATCTTGAAAAATGAGATTCGCAAAGCGCAATCGTTAACAATCCCTAAAAGAGGGAAGAATAAGAAACATTTAAGGAAATCAGGTTGGATGAACACAGAACTTAAACAGATGCTAAAAAGGAAGAAAGAAAGGTTTATTAAATGGAAAGAGGGAGGCATATCTAAAGAAAAATATAACACAGTCTGCAAAACCTGCAGGGACGCATCAGATTAGCCAAAGCTGATAATGAAATAAGGCAGCAAGAGAGGTCAAAAGCAATAAAAAAGGATTTTGGAGTTATGTCAAAAATAAAAGAAAAGTCAAAGATGTTATAGGAATTTTACAGGATGAAAATGGTGAACTTGTAAAAAATGATGTTGAGAAGCCGAACTTGTAAATTCCTATTTTGCATCTGTTTTCTCTGAAAAAGTAAAATGAACTGATCTTCACTGTTCTATTGTAGGATTCGAAGAATCCAGGCCATCATTAAACAAAGAGATAGTGAGGGAATACTTAGCTAACATTAATGAATTCAAGTCCCCAGGTCCAGATGAATTACACCCCAGAGTACTGAAGGAGATTGCAGAGGAAATATTAGAACCACTCTTCATCATTTTTGAAAATGTTTGGAGAACAGGAGAAGTTCCAGAAGACTGGAGAAGAGCAAATGTTGTCCCCATCTTCAAAAAGGGGAAGAAGGTGAACCAGGGAACTACAGGTCTGTGAGCCTGGCTTCCATACCAGGAAAGAGCTTTGAGCAAATTATTAAACAACATTTATGCAAGTACCTGGATGAGAATGAAGTGATTAACCAGAGCCAGCATGGGTTTGTAACGAAGTCATGTCAGACTAACTTAATCTCCTTCTGTGACAAAATCACTGACTGGGTGGATCAGGGAAATGCAGTAGATAAAGTAAATCTTGACTTCAGTAAAGCATTTGACAAAGTATCTCATAAAATCCTTATTGAAACAATGACCAAGTGTGGAATGGACAAGGCAACTGTTAGATGGATTTGTAACTGGCTTAGTGATCGGAGTCAAAGGGTGGTCATAAATGGCTGCACATCCAGTTGGAAGACTGTCTCAAGTGCGGTACCACAAGGCTCTGTCCTGGGCCCCGTGTTGTTCAACATCTTTATCAATGATTTTGATGAAGGAATTAAGGGTAAACTGATTAAATTTGCTGATGACACAAAGTTAGGAGGAATAGCTCATACTAGAGAAGAGACAGAGAGGATTCAACAAGATCTAAACAAGCTGGAACAGTGGGCAGCAACTAATAGAATGGTTTATAACAGGGAGAAATGCAAAGTCATACATCTTGGCAAGAATAATGAAAAGAGCATATACAGCATGGGAGGAATAGAGCTATCCAACAGCATGTGTGAAAAAGACTTAGGTATACTAAAGGTCACAGACTACACAGGAGTCAGCAGTGTGACGCAGCAGCAAAAAACGCAAACACCATTCTAGGATGTATTAACAGAAGCATACAGTCTAGATCACGTGAAGTCATTATCCCCCTTTACTCCTCTGTGGTCAGACCTCATCTGGAATATTGGGTCCAGTTCTGGGCACCACATTTTAAAAAAGACATCAACAAACTGGAGCAAGTTCAGAGAAGAGTGAACAGAATGGTGACTGGACTACAAACCATGTCCTATGAGGAACGGTTACAGGATTTAGGATTGTTTAGCTTGCAAAAGAGAAGACTAAGAGGAGACCTAATAGCGGTCTACAAATATCTTACAGGCGGTCACACTGTAGAGGGATCAGTTTTATTCTCATTTTCACAAGGAAAGACTAGAAGCAAAGGGATGAAACTGATGGGAGAAGACGCAGATTAGATATTAGAAAAAACTTTTTGACAGTGAGGGTGATCAATGAGTGGAACAGGCGGCCATGAGAGGTGGTGAGGTCTCCTTCAATGGAAGTCTTTAAAAAGAGGTTGGACAACACATCTGTCTGGGATGATTTAGTGAATCCTGCTTTGAGCAGGGGGTTGGACTAGATGACCCAGGAGGTCCATTCCAACTCTAATATTCTATGATTCTATGATTCTGCTATGATACTCCTTCCATTTCAATATGATCGCTTGCACAGGGCTTCTTGGAATGTTTAAAGTTGTGGAAATATTTTTGTAACCAAATCCGGCTTTAAACTTCTCTACAACAGTATCACGGACCTGCCTGTTGTGTTCCTTGTCTTCATGATGCTCTCTGCGCTTTATACAGACCCCTGAGACTATCACAGAGCAGGGGCATTATACGGAGACTAGATTACACACAGGGGCTTATATTTATCATCATCAGTCATTTAGGACAACATTGCATCATTCACAGATCCTCAATCACCTTCTGGAGGGAGTTTACAGCACTGAAAGTAAAGGGGATGAATAATATTGCACGCCCCAATTTTCAGTTATTTATTTTCTATAAAAGTTTAAAATAAGCAATATATGTGTATAAATATATCACATACAGACGAGGGTGTGTGTGTGTGTATATATCACATACAGAGGAGGGTGTGTGTGTGTGTATATATATATATTATATATATATATATATATATATATATATCTATATATCTCACATACAGAGGAGGGGGTGTATATCACATACAGAGGAGGGGTGTGTATACACATATATTATATATATATATATATATATATATATATATATATATATATATATATATATATATATACATATACACACACACATATATATATATATATATACATACACTAGAAGGTGGCCCTAACGCATCGGGTATTCTAGAATGTACGTATTGTGTAGTTAATGTATGATTTTTGTATATATATATTAGATGTTGTTGTGTGTAGTTACCAAGTGTTTGTGTAGGGCGCTGTAAATGTTCTGGGTGTTGTCTGGGTGGGGGGGGGGTGAGAGCGGTGTTGCATGTGTGTTGTGTTGTGTGTGTTGCATTGTTTGTGGAGCGCTGTGTGTCTGCAGCGTTCTGTGTGTGTTGTGCTGTGTGTGTTGCGCGGTTTGTGTGGGTGTGGAGTGCGTGTGTGTGTTTTGGGGGGAGGTATGTTTTGTGCAGTTTGTGTTGTGCGGTATGTACGTATATTTATGTATGCCGCGGTGTTTGTGTGTTAGGTGTTGTGTGTGTGCAGCGTTGTCTGTGTGGGTGTCTGTGTAGGGCGGTGTTTGTGGTTCCCAGTGTGTGTGTGGTGTGTTGTGCGGTGTGCGTGAGGCGGTGTGTGTGTGTGTGTTTTGGGGGGAGGTGTGCACCCCCATCGTGCTCCATCCCCCATGCTGTGCACCCCCCATTGTGCTCCATCCTCCATGCTGCGCACCCCCCATTGTGCTCCATCCTCCATGCTGCACACCCCCCATCGTGCTCCATCTCCCATGCGGCGCACCCCCCATCGTGCTCCATCCTCCATGCTGCACACCCCCCATCGTGCTCCATCCTCCATGCTGCACAGCCCCCCATCGTGCTCCATCCTCCATGCTGCACACCCCCCCATCGTGCTCCATCCCCCATGCTGCACACCCCCCATCGTGCTCCATCCTCCATGCTGCACACCCCCCCATCGTGCTCCATCCCCCATGCTGCACACCCCCTATCGTGCTCCATCCCCCATGCTGGGGCCGCCGGGGGCGTGTCCGAGCGTGGCAACGTGTGCCGGGGGCGGGGCTGAGCGGGCGAGGCGTCAGCGTATGCCGGCTCCCTGCGCATGTGTACCGGGAGCCGGTGTACGCTGGTAACCATGATACACATAAGGGAAGCGCTTCCTATAGTTACGCGATGTGTATCATGGTTACCAGCGTACACCGGCTCTGTCATGATCCCAGCATCGCAAGTGTGCCAACGTGTGGCGGGGGCGAGCGGGCGAGGCTTCAGCGTATGCCGGCTCCCTGCACATGTGTACCGGGAGCCGGTGTAAGCTGCAGCGGGCGATGCGTGCGGAGGGCCGGGGCGAGCGGCTAATCCATGCGGGGGCGGGGCCAGGCCGAGGCGAGCGGCCAATCCATGGGGGGGGGGGGGGGGGGGCAGGCCGAGCCCAGCTGCCAATCCGACAGTTGTCACTGAAATGACACTGTCACGGTGACACAATTTTGGAGCAAAACAGACAGAATAAGGCATATATATATATATATATATATATATATATCACACACAGAGGAGGGGAGTGTATTTATATATCACATACAGAGGAGGGGGTGTATACAGTCATATGAAAAAGTTTGGGCACCCCTATTAATGGTAACCTTTTTTCTTTATAACAATTTGGGTTTTTGCTATTTCAGTGTCATATATCTAATAACTGATGGACTGAGGAATATTTCTGGATTGAAATGAGCTTTATTGTACTAACAGAAAATGTGCAATTTTCTGTCCAAATTTTTGGCCAAAAAAACTTACATATGGAGCCATAACTACAACAGCTTTTAGCCCCAAGAACGTGACCTGGTACCACTAGGAGCAGACTTCGTATATTTTGTTATTAAGTGATAAATTTTGGGGTTTTTTGGTATATTTTTGAGTTTAAAGTAGAAATATAGAAATATAACAAATAAACAAGTCATACTGATAAGTCTAATGACATTTTTTATTTTAAAATATAAAAATGATGTATATATTACATACAAAACAGACAGAAAAGATCCAGACGTAGCCCCTGCATGAGCTGATAATTTACACAGTTATCTCATCTATTCTAGAGCTTTTGTTACAGTAGTTTTTGAAGTGTCAGAATCTAAAGCTGGTGTCACACACAACGACAACGACGTCGCTGCTATGTCACCATTTTCTGTGACGTTGCAGCGACGTCCCGTCGCTGTCGCTGTGTGTGACATCCAGCAACAACCTGGCCCCTGCTGTGAGGTCGCCGGTTGTTGCTGAATGTCCAGCTTCATTTTTTGGTCGTCACTCTCCCGCTGTGAAGCGCACATCGCTGTGTGTGACAGCGAGAGAGCGACGAAATGAAGCGAGCAGGAGCCGGAGCCGGCGTCTGGCAGCTGCGGAAAGCTGTAACCAGGGTAAACATCGGGTAACCAAGTGAAGACCTTTCCCTGGTTACCTGATATTTACCTTCGTTACCAGCCTCCGCTCTTGTTGCCAGCGCCGACTCCCTGCTCCCTGCACATGTAGCTGCAGTACACATCGGGTAATTTACCCAATGTGTACTGTAGCTAGGAGAGCAGGGAGCCAGCGCTAAGCAGTGTGCGCGGCTCCCTGCTCTCTGCACATGTAGCTGCAGTACACATCGGGTAATTAACCCGATGTATACTGTAGCAAGGAGAGCAAGGAGCCAGCGCTAAGCAGTGTGCGCGGCTCCCTGCTCTCTGCACATGTAGCTGCAGTACACATCGGGTAATTAACCCGATGTATACTGTAGCAAGGAGAGCAAGGAGCCAGCGCTAAGCAGTGTGCGCGGCTCCCTGCTCTCTGCACATGTAGCTGCAGTACACATCGGGTAATTAACCCGATGTATACTGTAGCAAGGAGAGCAAGGAGCCAGCGCTAAGCAGTGCGCGCGGCTCCCTGCTCTCTGCACTGTGACATGTAGCTGCAGTACACATTGGGTTAATTAACCCGATGTGTACTGTACCTAGGAGAGCAGGGAGCCAGCGCTAAGCGCGGCTTCCTGCTCTCTGCACATGTAGCGACGTTATGATCGCTGCTGCGTCGCTGTGTTTGACAGCTAAGCAGCGATCATAACAGCGACTTACAAGGTCGCTGTTACGTCACCGAAAATGGTGACGTAACAACGACGTCGTTGTCGCTGTCGCTATGTGTGAACCCAGCATAATGCTCGGCATTTGCTCACAACTTGCAGGACATATTGCTTCTGTTCTTCATCTTTTGTTATTAATGTAACCCCGCGCTCAGCCAGATCATTACTTTTAATGTTGTGACAATTTTCAGTCCTTCTTGGAAGTCATTATTTTGAGGCCGGGTGTGTGGATTTTGTCTTAGGAAATCTGTTTTTATATTAAATCGGTCAAAGAATGTAAATGTTTCTTTGGTCAGTAAATTTACCAATCCTCCATCAACGACCTCTTAATTATGCTCTCCTAACTTTTGGATTTACAGCCCTCGCGTGCTCGGATGGGTCATCTGTGCTACTGAGCAATTTATTAGCCATTAACAACTTTTCGTCTGTAATGGTGGGATAAAAAACGATAATCCCACAACTCTGCAAAGGGTGTATATATATATATATATATATATATATATATATATCACATACAGAGGAGGGGTGTATATATATATATATATATATATATATATATATATATATATATATATATATATATATATATATATATATATATATATCACATACAGAGGAGGGGGGTGTATATATATCACATACAGAGGAGGGGGGTGTATAATATATATATATATCACATACAGAAGAGGGGGTATATAATATATATGTATATCACATACAGAGGAGGGGGTGTATATATATATATATATCACATACAGAGGAGGGGGGGTATGTATATATATCACATACAGAGGAGGGGGGTATGTATATATATATATATCACATACAGAGGAGGGGGGTATGTATATATATATATCACATACAGAGGAGGGGGGTATGTATATATATATATCACATACAGAGGAGGGGGGTATGTATATATATCACATACAGAGGAGGGGGGTATGTATATATATATCACATACAGAGGGGGGGTATGTATATATATCACATACAGAGAAGGGGGGTGTATAATATATATATCACATACAGAGGAGGGGGGTGTATAATATATATATCACATACAGAGGAGGGGGGTATGTATATATATATATCACATACAGAGGAGGGGGGTATGTATATATATCACATACAGAGGAGGGGGGTATGTATATATATCACATACAGAGGAGGGGGGTATGTATATATATCACATACAGAGGAGGGGGGTATGTATATATATCACATACAGAGGAGGGGGGTATGTATATATATCACATACAGAGGGGGGGGGTATGTATATATATCACATACAGAGAAGGGGGGTGTATAATATATATATCACATACAGAGGAGGGGGGTATGTATATATATCACATACAGAGGAGGGGGGTATGTATATATATATCACATACAGAGGAGGGGGGTATGTATATATATATCACATACAGAGGGGGGGTATGTATATATATCACATACAGAGGAGGGGGGTGTATAATATATATATCACATACAGAGGAGGGGGGTATGTATATACAGTATATATATATGTACAGTTAGGTCCAGAAATATTTGGCCAGTGACACAATGTTGGCGAGTTGGGCTCTGCATGCCACCACATTGGATGTGAAATGAAACCTCTACAACAGAACTCTACAGTCCAAAGGTCACAATGCCAAGTTATTCCGAATGTGTAACCTGCTAAATCTGCAGGGGGTTGAATACTACTTGTAGGCACTGTATATTATATATATATATATACACTAGCTGTAGTACTCAGGCTTGGCCCGGGATAGTAACTAACTATCTCTTTTCGAGTTTCTGTCTGTCTCTGTGTGTCTGTCTCTGTGTGTCTGTCTCTGTCTGTATCAGCTTCTCTGTCTGTCTCTCTATCTCTCTATATCTCTGTGTTTCTCTCTCTTTCCAGGTCTGTCTCTTTCCCCGTCTGTCTCTTTCCAGGGCTGTCTCTTTGCCCCGTCTGTCTCTTTCCAGGGCTGTCTCTTTGCCCGGTCTCTCTCTTTCCAGGTCTGTCTCTTTCCCCGTCTGTCTCTTTCCAGGGCTGTCTCTTTGCCCATCTGTCTCTTTCCAGGGCTGTCTCTTTGCCCCGTCTGTCTCTTTCCAGGGCTGTCTCTTTGCCCCGTCTGTCTCTTTCCAGGGCTGTCTCTTTGCCCGTCTGTCTCTTTCCAGGGCTGTCTCTTTGCCCGTCTGTCTCTTTCCAGGGCTGTCTCTTTGCCCATCTGTCTCTTTCCAGGGCTGTCTCTTTGCCCCGTCTGTCTCTTTCCAGGGCTGTCTCTTTGCCCGTCTGTCTCTTTCCAGGGCTGTCTCTTTGCCCCGTCTGTCTCTTTGCCCCGGCTGTCTCTTTGCCCCGGCTGTCTCTTTGCCCCGGCTGTCTCTTTGCCCCGGCTGTCTCTTTCCAGGGCTGTCTCTTTCCAGGGCTGTCTCTTTCCAGGGCTGTCTCTTTGCCCGTCTGTCTCTTTCCAGGGCTGTCTCTTTGCCCCGTCTGTCTCTTTGCCCCGGCTGTCTCTTTGCCCCGGCTGTCTCTTTGCCCCGGCTGTCTCTTTGCCCCGGCTGTCTCTTTCCAGGGCTGTCTCTTTCCAGGGCTGTCTCTTTGCCCGTCTGTCACTGTCTCTTTCCCTGCCTGTCTCTTTCCAGGGCTGTCTCTTTCCAGGGCTGTCACTGTCTCTTTCTCTCTGTCTGTTTCCAGAGCTGTCTCTTTCCCTGCCTGTCTCTTTCTAGGGCTGTTTCTTTCCAGGGCTGTCTCTTTGCCCGTGTGTCTCTTTCCAGGGCTGTCGCTTTCCAGGGCTGTCGCTTTCTCCGGTCTGTCTCTTTCCAGGTCTATCTCTTTCCAGAGCTGTCTCTTTCCAGGTCTGTCTCTTTCCAGGTCTGTCTCTTTCCAGGTCTCTCTGTTTCCAGGGCTGTCTCTTTCCAGGGCTGTCTCTTTCCAGGGCTGTCTCTTTCCAGGTCTCTTTACCCGTATGTCTCTTTCCCTGCCTGTCTCTTTCCCTGCCTGTCTCTTTCCAGGGCTGTCTCTTTCCAGGGCTGTCTCTTTCCAGGGCTGTCTCTTTCCAGGGCTGTCTCTTTCCAGGGCTGTCTGTCTCTTTCCCTGCCTGTCTCTTTCCAGGTCTGGCTCTTTCCCAGGCTGTCTCTTTGCCCGTCTGTCTCTTTCCAGGGCTGTCTCTTTCCAGGGCTGTCTCTTTCCAGGGCTGTCTCTTTCCAGGTCTGTCTCTTTGCCCATCTGTCACTGTCTCTTTCTCTCTGTCTCTTTCCCTGCCTGTCTCTTTCCCTGACTGTCTCTTTCCAGGGCTGTCACTGTCTCTTTCTCTCTGTCTCTTTCCAGGGCTGTCTCTTTCCCTGCCTGTCTCTTTCCAGGGCTGTCTCTTTCCAGGTCTGTCACTGTCTCTTTCTCTCTGTCTCTTTCCAGGTCTGTCTCTTTCTCTGTCTCTTTCCCTGCCTGTCTCTTTCCAGGGCTGTCTCTTTCCAGGGCTGTCACTGTCTCTTTCTCTCTGTCTGTTTCCAGAGCTGTCTCTTTCCCTGCCTGTCTCTTTCTAGGGCTGTTTCTTTCCAGGGCTGTCTCTTTGCCCGTGTGTCTCTTTCCAGGGCTGTCGCTTTCCAGGGCTGTCGCTTTCTCCGGTCTGTCTCTTTCCCTGCCTGTCTCTTTCCAGGGCTGTCTCTTTCCAGGGCTGTCTCTTTCCAGGGCTGTCTCTTTCCAGGGCTGTCTCTTTCCCTGCTTGTCTCTTTCCCTGCTTGTCTCTTTCCCTGCTTGTCTCTTTCCCTGCCTGTCTCTTTCCAGGGCTGTCTCTTTCCAGGGCTGTCTCTTTCCAGGGCTGTCTCTTTCCAGGGCTGTCTCTTTGCCCGTGTGTCTCTTTCCAGGGCTGTCGCTTTCCAGGGCTGTCGCTTTCTCCGGTCTGTCTCTTTCCCTGCCTGTCTCTTTCCCTGCCTGTCTCTTTCCAGGGCTGTCTCTTTCCCTGCCTGTCTCTTTCCCTGCCTGTCTCTTTCCAGGGCTGTCTCTTTCCCTGCTTGTCTCTTTCCAGGGCTGTCTCTTTCCAGGGCTGTCTCTTTCCCTGCTTGTCTCTTTCCAGGGCTGTCTCTTTCCAGGTCTGTCTCTTTCCAGGTCTGTCTCTTTGCCCATCTGTCACTGTCTCTTTCTCTCTGTCTCTTTCCCTGCCTGTCTCTTTCCCGGCCTGTCTCTTTCCCTGCCTGTCTCTTTCCCGGCCTGTCTCTTTCCCGGCCTGTCTCTTTCCCTGCCTGTCTCTTTCCCTGCCTGTCTCTTTCCCTGCCTGTCTCTTTCCCGGCCTGTCTCTTTCCCGGC